>NC_091839.1:51853475-52153475 GCF_037783145.1 Equus przewalskii
ACAAATTAAAATTTTGGTTGCTAAATTGCAGAGGGCCTTGTGAGAGGGTCCTGTGCAGCTGGGATGGCAGGCGGACTCTGGGGATGGTTGGGGAGAGGCCAGTTACCACCTGGTATGGAAATACCTCAGTATTTTAACAATGTCATAGCCAAACTGAGACAGACCAACTGAATGTCAGCCCTGGCCTGGGGCCCACCTCTTGACTACCCTCCTCTTGCTCAGTGAGCTTTTTTTGAAATTCCAACACATTCAAGAAGACCTAGATAAATGCTGCCTTTATTCTTATTGCCCTACCTTTCTGAAATCCCATAGCCCTTCTAAATAACTCTAGTTTGGAAGTTACACATTTGTATGCCTTCTTTGTAGTTATTTTATACATGAACGCATGTAAAATAACGTAGTTATTTTATACATGAACGCATACATGCTAGTATTTTGTATCTGTGAATTCTGTGAGGAAATGAAAATCTGAAATGTTTTGTAAAATTAAATGACACATTTAAGTGAATTGATCAGTCTATAAGTGGGTTATTCTGTCTTTAGTCTGTCAGTCAGTCAATTTGTCTTTCTTTCATTTATTCACTCACTTGATGAATGCCAGCAATTCACAACTAAAAGATATTGGTGGTCTCTAAGCTGTTGTAAAATTTCTGGGATAGTCTGATGGATCACAGAAGCAAAATGCAACATTTTTTTCAGAATGCCTTAAATGCTTTTCTAATCTCTAACCCTGAGACTTATCTACTCAAGAATTGGTTCTGGGGCCACCTTATGCTCAATACATCCTGCTATGAGATTTTTCTTTAATTAGCTCATTAGGAATTAGTACTTCTTTTGGAAATAATAGTCCACATTTTATTATCAATAAACAAAAATGTAGGCAATTTTCTTTCATGTGAACCAAACCAACACACAATTATAATTTCTGAATATGAATGACTGACATTAAAAATAAAACAAAAAACCCATGGGGCCAGCCCGGTGGTGCAGCAGGAAGTTCGCACGTTCCGATTTGGCAACCCGGGGTTCGCCCGTTCGGATCCCGGGTACGGACATGGCACCACTTGGCAAGTCACGCTGTGGTATGTGTCCCACATATAAAGTAGAGGAGGATGGGCACGGATGTTAGCTCAGGGCCAGTCTTCCTCAGCAAAAAGAGGAGGATTGGCAGCAGATGTTAGCTCAGGGCTAATCTTCCTTAAAAAAAAAAAAAAAAAAACCAAAAAGTTAAAAAAAAAAAAATAAACAAAACAAAACCCAGAGCTCTCTTGAGCCTGGTGATTACTTTGTCGTCAACTCTCTTGACTAGTTACACTCTAAGAATTCTTTAGTACAGCTTTGATTTATTAACATACACCTTTTTTATGTTGCCCTCCATATTCAAGTGAGGGAAATGCATTTCACTGATGGCAGCTATTTTTACAACATTAAATGAGAAGAACAAAAACAAGAATGCATTTTGTCTGTCAGTTGTCAACACAAAAGAAAAAACTTAAAGCTTTAAAAAATTTTAATGTTTGGAAAATAATTTTTTAAATCCTGGTAGGGTGAGAATATCACTTTATATTATTTCTCATTTGATTTTTTTAAAGGCCCATGATGACTTTGACAGGATACAAGAAAAAGCCATATTGAAGTCAAAAGGGCTTCCTGTAGTTATGTAAGGAAATTGTTAACATTATTAAGCAATTTGAAAACTTCTACTTTTATAGAGAACCAAGCATTAAGGAAAATCTATATGTTAGTTTTAACAAAAGCAAATAGAATGAGAATCTATAAAATCATAGAGTTTAAAAGCAGAGCAGGACTTAAAAATCATTACACCTAATACCCTCATTTTCTCCTATAAGAAACGTGGGTGTCAGAGTAAGTCACTCACAGAGTTTGTTTGTAGGTTGGGGGTAGGAATTAGACTCTTACCCATGACCCCTAACTCCCACAGTCCTGTGCTCTTTCACTGTGTCACATAAACTTATTTTGTGATTATTTCTCTTCTCAAATTCTAATGTTTCTTATTAGAATTTGCTACATTGGAATGCCAAGGTAAAGACTTCTGGACGATCAAAGGACTTCTTATTCATCAAAATTTAAAAATGTTTGTATTGTACTCCCAAGTCAAAAACACTAAATTTTTTTTGCATTGCCATTTCATTGTAAGTTCTCTTGGGAACAGTAAAGGTCTTGGTGATCTCAGTGTCCCCAAAAGTATCTAGTAGGAGTGGCACATGTGAACAGGACCAGATGTTTTCCAGTCAAAGGGCTTCAAAAGTAGTTATTTACCTGTCATTCCTAATTCAAGCACCACAAGAACCTCAGTTTTGCAAGCAGCATATGAAGAGGAGACCCACATTGCAGATGAAAGAGAGAATTCACATAGGACCAGAGAAAATAATACCCTTGTCACTCCTAAATGTTTCATTAATATTTAACCAAAGAGAGAAGCAGTGTACACCCTAACTCTGTGTGCACTGTCCTTCTTCCCTTATATTTTGAGCAGGGCAGTTCACAGCTGTGAGTCAGAATGATGGCATTAGGGCCTCAGAGCCTTGATAACAGACCAAGAATTATCTTGGCAGAGAAATGAAGAGCAGTTAGTACTGAGAACCTAAAAAGAAAGTGCTAAGTAGATAATTAACATCTTTCCTCTCAGTGGCAACCTGGAAAAGTTCTTGATCAGGAGCCATAAAAAGGTCTCAGGCCTATAAGAAGGGAGAAAAAGATAACAACCTTCCTTAAGGAAAGGAGGGTTTTACCATATGCATGTGTGCCTGGTGTGTTTGTGTATGTGTGAAGGTGAGTGTAGGACCTAAACACACTTGACGTGTATTATTTACCAGAGCAGAGCTTGTCTTGATTATTAGTTTGGCCATTTGGAAAACGAGAATAACACGTTATCACTTTGTTACTTGGCCCACCATGGATACCTTATAGCTGTTGATTTAATATTCTTTGGAAAGAGGAGAAATTTCCAACATCAAAATAGATGAAGGGGCAGAAGGCTTCCTGCATGTGACAGTGCAGTGTAGTGTCAATGCAGGTTTTCTACGTTTGTGGACAATTGGTAGTAGGAGTCACGTAAATGCTACATGTGTTATGTTCCCAACAAAATATGGTTCCTTATTAGAACGCAGAATCTCCATTCTTTTCTACTTTCTGCATACAGGAAGGTAATAATCCATTTTGAGCAATTGTTAAAGAAATTGATAATCATGCACAGTTAAGAGTTCTGTGACTATGTAATTGTCTCTTTTCTCGTTAGATCTTGTCCTGCTCCTCCCCAGACACCCCGTGCCCTCATATTTTTCCCATTTCCCCAAGGCCTCCTTCTGGGGTTCCCTACCCATAATCTGATCTGGCCCCTCTTCCAATATTTTATCATATTTTAGATTTTTCTCCTCTGTTTTTTTCCTAGGAAGAGTTGCTTCTTGAGTCATTCATCCTGTTAGTGTTTCCTGGAATCCTGCCCTATCGCTGGCTCTGTCCTAGGTGCTTACTAGGGAAGACAAGGTCCTTATTCTCATGGAGTTTATACTCTAGTGTATATCCTATTTCCTTAGACCTTTCTTGAGGTAGTTATTCTGATAAACTAATTTGTACTAATTTGTGATATCGGTTGCAAACATTGGATTAAGTGCTATTTCCTTACCCAGGTAACACTCAGCAACATTCCACTTAGTAAACTTTTATTGAACACCTAACATGGTGTAGGAATACAAAGATTAATAAGATCTGGTCCCATATTCTAGTCATCTAGGGCAAGAGACTGATACCTATGTATTGAGGGTGATATTTAAAAATAAATGTCCACTTCTCCTTTGCCTTTTTGGGAACAAATTCATCCTTGTCTATCATGGCATCCATCTGCTTTGGTGATAGGAAGCAGTGATGATCAGAATTTGTTAAGAAAAAACTATGATAATATTCAGTTTCTGTCACTCAAGAATAGGATTAAAGAGCACAATAGTAACTGTATAAGCTGGGCTATTTTCTTCAGAAGAAATCTGAATATCTTTTTCTTCCTCTTTGGCAAAACAGCAAAGGACAACTGAGTGTGAAGGGGAGAATATTCTCCACTAGGAAGGCTTTCTAGAGCCAGAGAAGAAGACGATGTGAAACAGAGGAAGAAAAATCCACCCCCTTCCAGACGCCAGGAGACAGGAGAGGAGGAGAGAAAACCTGGATGACACAATGTGGTCAGGCTAAAGGGGTCTCAAAGGTTGAGCATTGGAGGCACAGATGCTAGTTGAGAGCTGTGGGTCTTTCATAGCAGAATGAGGTAACCTAAGGCAGAGACTGTAGAGGGCTTTGGGGCTGGTTCAGTCCCAAATGACCTCTTCTGTAAATTGGAGGTAATAATAACTGCTCTGGGGGCCATTGTGAGGATCACATGAAGGCGTGAAAAGTGTCCAATAAAGTGGTTGGTGTCTAGAAAGTGCTTGAGAAGTCCAAGTTGCCTCCATTTATTCCCAGTGTGCCTTCTGGGAAGATGGAATGAAATAACTTCCTCAAGGTTCAAAAAGACTCAAAGAACCAAGACTGGCTTAGCTCACTGCTTTTCTAGCTGTGTGGCCTTGAGCAAACTGCTTAACCTCTTTAAGCCTCAATTTCCTCATCTGTAAAATGAGGCTATTAGTAACTGCTTTGTAGGATGGTTATGAGGATTAAAAGAGAGAGCATATGTAGCAGGCTTAGCCTGGTGCCTCACATATCGTAAGGGTGCAATAAATGTTTATTATGTCCGAGAAGAGAAATTTAGACTTTATGTTCCTTCTTTCTATATTATTTGATATGTCAAAAAATTAACTTCAATTCTTTCTTCATTGAAATGTACCTGCCTCAGGTACTTCATTTTTTTTTTTTCATTGTTTTGCCTTTGTTTTCTGTATGCTGAAGAACAAGATGTATAGCTTTGTACTTAGAATTCCACAACAGAGCAGGTGGTCCACAGGGATGAAAACTTCTTTTTCACTCTGAATCTAGAGGTGAGTGATGTGATTAAGAGAGAAAGTTCTACATTTATTTGTTCCCTATTTGCCTACATTTGCAGTCGCCCAATAATGATCACCAGTTGCCTATGCAAATTCCTCTCAAGAGTAGCTTAAGGAACACTTTATGAGTCTTATAGGCCAAGAATATGTCTTAAAATAATGACTAGAGATTGGAAGCCCCTCTTTACTATGCTAGACTAAACAGTGCATGACCAATTACACAACACGGTGGCCCCAAATTTTATTGTAGCCCATTGATATATAATATGTGCTTTACAGATCACCCATAAATATGGAATAATATCTGGCCATGGGATTTTTTTAGACATTGACAGGCATATAGTGCAAAAGTGGGCTTCCATGCTTGTTGCTTATTCCTGTGGGTGAGGTGGGACCACTGGCAGCAGAATTCTAGAAACCTTCAGCAGAAGCTCCAACTGGAGGTGAGGAAGAGATAATACAATGGAATACACCTCCTGGTATCATTTGTGCGGGAAGACTCCAATAATCAAGCCTGAGGGGAGACTTGGCTCTGGTCACCTTCCCAGAAATGGATTCGCAGAAAAGTTTCCCTCTTTTCAGGCAAACTCAAAATAGTAGAATCTCAGAGCTGGAAGGGATTTTGAATATCAGCAGACATCTAGTTCTAACTTCAAAGTATCTTGTAGGTGTCGGATTCAGCGAACAGAAGAGCTGACATGTAGACTTTTCTCGCTAATTTGAATCATTTTTTTGTTGAAAAAGGCAAGAAAAGAAGTCCCTTATAAATTTTTCCCTCTGAGAAGTTTGTGAATCTTGGGTAAAATTTTATAGCTCTATTGAGTTTAATTTAATGGTTTGAATATCACCTTCTAGACATGGAGATTTAAGATATTCTCTTTTCCTACCACTTTCCAGAACATTTTTAGAAAAAGCCTTTTATGGGTGAGGGGGATTTCCCTAACCTTTCTGTGTTTATCTAATATGTCACATACCTGATCCCTCATGGGGGGCTGCCCTTTTTTCTTGAGGATCTTTCAGACATGTCAGGGAAGGCACCACCACAAATAGGGCGCCTCTTTCCCCAACTGGTCACCACAATCCCTGAAGGGAAAACAAAAACCACAGGAAATCAAGAATATTTTGCTTATTTCCCTGTAGCTACCCTGTGAGCACCCTGAGTACTTGACAAATCTGTTTTTGCTCCTGAGGAGGAGTCTGAGGAGAAAAGAAAATTCTGTCCACAGAAATTCAGGTTGCTCAAACTGAGCCTGCATTTTCAAAAAAAAAATAATAGATCACATATTCCCAGCTCTTAGAGTTAAAATTATTTTTTTCTTTTTCATTGGCGCCATTTTTTTCCACTAGGTAACGGTTTCTGCATCAGATTTTTGAGTGCTTTCATCCAGAACCATGAGTGTACTTTTCTATTCTTTCTTCTTTTTGAATATAGCATGACTCAGCAGCAGTAATAATGTCTTACACTTAATTCCCCAGTAGCTGTTGTGAGCCATGGGATAACTCTTACCTTTGTGTGGTGCTGGCACTTTCTGCTGCTCAGAGCAGAGATCATTCCCCACAGGACTGAATATCCACCTACCCTGCTTGAACTGTGCCAAGAATTAGACAATTCCCCCACTTAACTATATTATGAAGACATACGTGATTTTTAGTGATTTTCTTTTTGCAACAGGAGAGGGTTTAAAACAGACGTTTTAAAGCAGGATATAGCTATGGCCCTGCCTCATCTCCTCCAAATAAGTCATTCCCCCAGTTTACTCCTTGTATTCTGGAAACCATTTCTCTCCCACTTTGTTGGTGACACCTCTAGGCCTCTCTACATTCTCCCTATTCTATTTTTTCTATGCCAAAGTCTCATGCAATGTCTTTTATACATGATTTCTAAATCTCCATCTCTAGTTCTGTCCTCTTTTCATGCCATTACAATTTCCTTTGGCATCCCAAGAGTCATGTACCAAAACAGCACTCATTTTCTTCTTTCCAGAATCCACATTCTTATTTCTATTAATGTCACCAACATTCTGCAGTTACTTAGACTCAGAATCTTAGCCATCTTTGACTTTTTTCCTCTCCCTACTCTCATGGCTAAACATTTTCCAAGGCTTGAGACTCTTCATTCTCAGTGATTCCTGGATCTGGCTTATCCTTACATGCATAGCTAGATACTCAGTATTTTTTCACATAGATGATTGCAGTACCTTCCTAATTTGTTTATCCTCATTCTTTTTTATTTCATATGGAAATATTAAAGTGTGCGTATAACTTTTTAAAGTTAGGATCTATTGTTTATCCTTTTCAAAATTCAACGAGTTTCTCTAAAAGTGTAATCTCGCTTAGTGCATCTAAGAAGATAAGATTTGGTTAATAAATCCTATCCAGAATTCTTCAGGACTAAAATTTTGAACAGGATGTATTTACGTATATACTTAAATATTTATATAGCTACATTTTGCCATTATTAGTTTTTATAAGGTAAACAGGCAATGAGTTATTGTTTTCAAACTGTGTTTTTGAAGGTTCATGTATATTTTATTCCTACAGTATACTTTTTTAGTATCTCAGAATATTCTACAAAACAGAAAGCTTGATTGAGATGTTGATGGCTTTTTTTCTGTACTGAACTCTTAGTGACATTGTTCCTTTTTTTTTTCAGCTGCAAGGCTATGTACTGAGACATTTAGCAATTGCCTTGTGAGAAAAATGTTCTGTGGCAAAGCTTGAATAGAGTGGGGGTGTGGTGAATAATTAGGTTTCTTCCATATTTAGAGCCTATGATTTATGTTAGCCTTGCTCTTACTGGAGCAAGATTTTTATGTGGGAGAAAGTACTAGTCTGGATAAAGAATATGTAATTTGGAGAATTGGTATCTTCTGCAAATTTTCAGATTTTTCTTGGTTCATCATGTGTAATCTTTTCCTAGAATTAAATCACCAGATTTCAGATCTTGTAGTTTTTTCTTGTTCTTTTTATTTTATTTTACTTTATTTTTTGAGGAAGATTAGCCCTGAGCTAACATCTGTGCCCATCTTCCTCTACTTTATATGTGGGACGCCTGCTACAGCATGGCTTGCCAAGTGGTGTCATGTCTGCACCCGGGATCCGAACCGGCGAACCCCAGGCCACCAAAGTGGAACATATGCACTTAACCGCTGCGCCACCAGGATGGCCCCTTTCTTGTTCTTTTTTTTAATTAAAGATTTATTTATTTATTTTTTGGTAAAAATCAATAATGATTTAAAGTAAAAAAGTCCTAGGTGATTTAAAATTATATTGTAAATTTCTTCTAAATTAAGATTAGAATGTCTATATCATAATTTTAAAGTAGAGATTTTGATCTACTTTATAGTTGTGTAATACATTGTATTATTATCTAATTATTAAAATACTTTCAGATTTAACTACCTGTGTGGAAATATATATTGTATTTTGTAAACATAATTTAAAAAAACCCACAGCGTCCTTATTGCAACCAATAGTTGGCAAAGTAATCCCCTAAACTTACCAAGGACTGAAGGAGAAACATAAAACTCCTGTCATTTGGTGCTAGTAAGCAATCAATAGACCACACTGCTGGCTTATTTCTATACTCAGAAAAATCTTCAGTTTTCCATTCTCACAAAGGGAAAGGCATTAGCGAAAATGTCCCTTAGCATTCCTTCATGAGGCCTATTTACTTAATGGAAATCTTAGCAAATATGTTCTTTTTCCTTTTATTGATAATGGTCTAGCTACATAATAGAAGCATAATGTGGTGAGCATTTAATGTACTTCACAACTGCTAAAAATGGTGCCAATTAGAACAAAAAGGATTGCTCCATTTCCATTTATTTCAAAGACCCTTTTTATATTCTTTGTTGCCGTACAGTAAATATTGTGATTAAAAATTTCCTACTCTGTGTCTCTGTTATTATGCTTTTAAGAACTTATAATTTCATAAGACATTTCTTAGGAGTAAGAAGGTGTTGTAAATAAATGAGGACATGTTCTTAACATCTGAGAGAGTAAAGGAAAGCTTAGCATAGTGACACCCTTATAGTACATACAGTATAATACTAATCATTGTCCCAAAGGGGTCAAACAGTCCACCTTGCCATCCAAGTAGACTTGAGCAACCAGTAAGATCTCTCTGAGCCTCAGATCCTCACGTGTAAAATAGAGGAAGATACTTACAGGGATACTGTAATGAGTGGAATAAATGACATAAGTAAAGAAGCTAGCAAGGTGCTTGATGCTTTCCTCTATATCTCCTTCTCAGCTCATCTCCACACTCTATCCTTCTTCCCTCAAAGATCTTATGTTTTCATTGTGACAGCCAAAAATGTACATACAAGGAAATAAGATATAAAGCAGTGAGCAGAGAATAAAGAGTATAGTGGAAAAAAACTTGGAATGAAACCCCCAAAACTCTAGTTGTCCTGATTTTGCCACCAAACAGCTATAAGACCTTGGTTTTCATCGCAGTCTTCTATGTCTCCATTCATCCATCAGATGAAGGTTTAACTGGGTATTCTTTGATTAAGTGCCAGATTTGTTGTATAGGCAATAAGACTTGTAATTCTAATAAGGTAGCGGTCCTCATGGATTGAAGTAAATGATTAGGATGATATCATGGAAGAAGGAGGACATGCAATGAGCTTTAGGAGTTGATTAGGATTTGGTTAGTTCAAGGAAAGGCATTCATTTGTTGTTGTTTTGATCTTAGCCAACTGAAATGTTTTAATTTTTCACAGAATGACATAATTGACCAGAACACTTTGTTCTGAAGTGACACTGGCCATTAATTTAATTGCTTTAATCCTTTAGATGAGTTTTATTTGAGAGATTTAAAATTACAAAGGATAATGCATCCTGTGAATAGCTCCATTATTGCACTTATAAATAAATGTGTGTGAGGAACTCCTGAGTGGAACATAGATCTTTCCAATACAGGGTCCTCTGGAAAGACCAAAATAATGCAGCCGCATTGTGAGATCACTATCAACAAACATGTGTTCAATATCTTTTTTTGTCTCTGGCACGCTCTTTCAGTGAGTCCATATTTGCAATTAATAAATGTATGACCTCATTACTTTCCAGTAAATATATATAAAGTAACATTTAAAAGTGACATGTCAAGAGTAATAGTGTTTTTCTCAGTAATCTGATAGAGAACAGTCTACCTTAAAACAAAGTCACAAATAAGGGGACTTTGAGAGTCATCACCATACAGATGGCAATTGAATCTGTGGGAATAGATTAGATTGCCTAGAGAGGACACATCTATGTTTACAAGGTGACATACGCTTTTGTAAGCTCTATTAATTTTTGTGACAATAATAGCAATGACTGTTGAGGTTGTTGATAAGTATATAGAACTAATGAAGTTTGGCATATTTTAGGTCATCCTGGTTTCATTTACCTAGAGTCTCAATTTTATCTCAGAATTTCTGAGCGTGGCATGTAAAAGAGGTCATATATATCTTAAACAGGGCAGAGAAGGGCCCCTAGTTGGAATCTAATCATCAATTTTCATTTCTTAAATTGAAAAGAACTAGGAAATATAGTTATTGGACATCCTACATGGGTTCAAGTTCTATTACACAGGCAGAAAGCTATACGACCTTCAGTCCCTCAGTCCAGTTACTTCCAACTGGGCGTGATAATCTCCCTCAAATGATTTTCTTTCAAAGTTGACCGGTCTGAGAATTGGCTGATTAACAGATCGACTGTGCAAGCATTTGTCCTTGGGTTCTTGTGGCTCCAAACCATTGGGTAAAGAAATAGAGATTCAAGTGCCTCAGCAGGATTATCTTAATTACTGATTAACTTAATGCAGTGAGCCAAATTGCAACTTTGTTCATTTCTTCATAAAATCTGGTATTTCCCTCTAGTTTTTGTTGACATCAATTGACCCTTGTCAAATAAGATTTGGTCCATGCTGTGTCTTATACCTAATTCTGTTGAATTTCTCTCTAATCTCACCTTGATAATTTCCTAGTGTTTTATTGTTTTAACAGGTACTTTTTCAAGGACTTTTCTGTGAAAAGGCTATTTTTATTTGATATTCTATCATTTTTTCAGCAACTGTGTATGGGTGATCTTGTATATATTTTTTGGGAATTAATTTTTCCCTGGCACCTACTAACATTTGTTCATTCCATAGTATTTTCATAACCTCATTGAAACGATAATCTGCCAAGAGAAACATTATCATCCTAATTGCAGTTTTTAATCCCAGATTCTCACTAATTGTCATGAACAAGATAAATATTCCCCCAGGAATAGTTTCAAAAGTATTATTTTCACAAGATGCTACCTAAGTCAGAACACTGCTTTTCTTTACAAATTGCATTTAAATTCAAGGTAACTAGGTATACTCATATAATCCAAAATCCTAAACCAAATGTCCGTCTTAACATAATCTCACAATAGATGAAATAACTACCTGTAATACATGCGTCTGAGAGGTATTTTCTTGTTTTTGATACATTTACTCGTATTTCCATTTGAGGGCCTAGGGCAGCTCAGAGTCTTTCCCCTAGATTTACAATGTATTACTTCCTCCTGTTGTCAGTCCCCTGCCCCTTCTTCAATCTGAAAGGACCTTTAGGACCCAGTCCTCGTCAGACTCAGAACTAAAGACTCACCCTCTTTGCCAGATTCCACCAGAAATGCTAAGTTCTGTTTTGTTGTTTTTTTCCCCCAATTTTAGAGTGTTAGATTGCAGGATTTGTAGCTCTCTTCCGTCTTGCAGGTCTTAATACTTTTACATTCTCTCCAAACTCAGCCTTTCCAAAAGCCAGTATCCCCACACATATTCTCCTCAATGAGTGATACATTCTCGGTAGTCTAGTCTCTGTCTCCTGTCACCACAGGATTCCTGCTTTTGAGGGGATTGGCCCTGCCTGACCAGTCTGCACCTCCTGGAATGCTGGTGAATTGGATCCTATCTGTTTCAATGCCACAAGATTAGGAAAAAAATAAGTGATCACAGTTTCCTATTTTTCTAGAAGGTCTGCAAGTTGTTTTTCTAGTGAGAGAACAGGAATTTTTTCTTTTTGGTTTGCTTGTCATTTAGTTTGTTTTTGATTTGTTTTAACATGGGAAATGCCTGTACTACTGAGAACATGGTGTAACTCAGTTTAGGAGGTGATTTACACACTTGGGACAATGGATCATTGTCTTGCTTGTTGCCTTGATTGGCTTTAAGGTCTGGGAATGTATTTATGAAGTAAGGAGTCTATATGGCCTCATTTTGTTGCTGGAGCTAAGAGTACAAGAGTACAGAATACAAGAAAGTGGCTTGGGAAAATTCTTGTAGTGAAAGGATGCTTATATTTGTCTTTTGGGAGATGAAAGCAGCCAATACATAAATGAATAGACACAGATGAGTTTCAATAAAACTTTATTTGCAAAAGTAGATAGTGGATGGATTTGGCCTGAAGGTGGCAATTTTTCCCCATCTCGACTGTTTTCCCAGATTTCTACGAATCAGAATATTTACTGGGCCTCGTGTTAGCAAATCACAAGTAAACTGGCAAAGAAAAAACATGAGATATTTTTCCAGTTTTATGCTTTTTCTTATAATGTTTACAATGGAATTGGACATGAATACTTTTGATTCTAATGCTCCCTCTCTTTGTATTATACTATTTCATTTTCATCAGTCTTTTCAATATAATAGAATGCATCATAGAGTGATCACTTTGAGGTTGGCTGATTCCCATTTCTAAACGTCTAAAGGAGGAAAGGGTCTTCAAGAAAAGGCACAAAGTACTTAAGGAACAAGGGGAACCAATAACATCTTATGTGGAGGTGAAAAAGTGAGTAACATACAGTATTGCTTTTTCTTTTGAAGAATCAAACAGCTCACTTGAGAGAAAATAAAAGGAGGAAAATGTCTCTAAATATGTAAAATACATATCTCAAAAACTAAATAATTGAATTCCAATATACATAGAGGTACACTATCATATAGAAAAGCACTGAAGATATCCACTGATTGATGGAAAAAGCAGAATGCATTAAATATCAAATAAATATGTGGTTGTATTGTGATTATTTTTCAAGACAAATGAGTAGATACATTTTCCTGAGTTTTAAATAGGGAATTCAGTTTTCTTCAGCCTTATCTTGAGACAGCAATAAAGCTAAAGTGAGCAAGTAAATTTTGAATGCAAGGAAATATTTTTAAAAATTACTTTAAAAGTGATTATGATTTATTATAGGTCCATGAAAATTATTTCTTAAGCTGTTAGTGGGATAGATCTTTTGAATATGTGCATATATTTGGAAGATTACAAAGTAAAGCGAGATAATAGATTTCTCTTTTTCTTGATTACTTACTCTAGAAACACGACTACTACCTGAAACCATTTTCACTGTATTAAGTGTAATTTGGAGTATCTTAATCTGAAATGTATTCATTCTTAAATTACTTTCTTTCCTTCTCAAGGAAGAACATATTCTATATACTGAGATAAGGTCTAGATGGAAGTTTTACTCATGTTTATTCACTTAGTTGTTACTTTAATAATTTTTAGAAATATTTTAGGTTTATATCAAATACATTCAATTTAGTCACAATGTTTCATCTCTAAGCCTTGGCAATTTGACAATATGACTTTTTTTTTGAGGAAGATTAGCCCTGCGCTAACGTCTGCCACCAATCCTCCTCTTTTGCTGAGGAAGACTGGCCCTGAGCTAACATCCATGCCCATCTTCCTCCACTTTATATGTGGGATGCCTGCCACGGCATGGCTTGACAAGCAGTGTGTAGGTCTGTACCTGGGATCTGAACTGACGAACCCTGGGCCACCGAAGCAGAACGTGAACTTAAATGCTGCTCCACTGGACTGGCCCCAACAATATGACTTTTACAATACCATTTGTAAAATGTATTAAGGTTTCTGAATTAGAAAAGAAAACATTGTTTTATTTTAGCCTGTGTTGGCTTTTGGGTTCTAGTTTTCTTTTACAGGCAGTAATGATCCAAATTTACAAAATCCCTTCACTTTATATGCCACGTTTACCTTAATTGCATTTTTGTTATAAAACCACACAATTTGCTCATTAAGTAAGAATTTCAAATTTGGGAATTGTGGTCCTTCTTTCTTATTGAAAATCCATACTTTTTCAGATTAAAAAAGGTACCAACATGAGCCACATGATTGAGGGTACTAAAAGCTTCTTCATTAACTACTTTCAGTCTGCTCACCACTCCCTGTATCATTATTGAACCATGAGCATTTTCCCCCTTGGATGACAGCTTCTCTGCTTTGCTACCCTATCCTCCTGTTTTCTTGCCCCTTACCAGCCCTGCCCTATGGGCCCTCAGGGCCCCTCTACCCCATCTGCTATTTATTGGTTAGTAGACTCTACTTTGCTGCATGCATGTCTCATTCTGTTGGGAACAAAGCAGTCTTCAGACTTGAACTTCTTCTCAGACACTTCTTCCTCCTCCTTCTTATATTACCCAAAATATGACAGCATCCCTGGGATTCCTTTCCGGTGCAAGCTGCTTTCCCATCAACTCCCTAAAAATCTTGGAACCAAGAGGCAAGCTCAGAATACGCCTCGATCTCTACTGTTTTACTCTCCTCTTCCTCAATAAATTAAGGATTTGGTTAATCTTCCTCAGTGGTTTTCTCTTGCTGTTGTATTTGGAGACAGTACCCGTGTTGATGACCCTTGACCACTCCGTTCTCTCATTGTTTCCGCCTCCTAAAACCCAGCTGCATTTGTCTCTATTCAGATTCAGCCAGTTTGAGCTACATGTCATTGTGATTACACTCTCTAGCCTTACTTGAAATTATTCCATTTCCAAGATCTGTAACTCTGAACATACTTTCTGCGAACACCACATCTTATCCCATCCTCTTTTCCATTCTCCACTCTCCCCTCCGCCCCCATAATGAACTTCTTATTTCTCTCCTCCCCCGAGTCCTTCTGTCCTTCTCATATGCCCTCTACATCTATTCATTCTGGTTCATCTGCTGAAATGCTCAGCTTGTACTCCAGGGACAGCCGTTTCAAAAGAGCACTTTGCTACCACTTTAGAATTCATTGTTCCTTTGATCTTCTACCAATTTCCTTTCATGCTTTCATACCCCTAGTTATTCTCCTGTGCCTGTTTTCTCTTTTGTAATGGACCAAAAAATGTAGTTGATGTGGGCTGTGGAACCAAATGAGTGCTGACTAACTCTACAACAAATTCTTGCAGTTTTCTAGCAGTTGGGTCATAGCCACTTTTCCCATCTCTAGTGGACTCAGTCACTAATGTAGCTATGATAAACCTCTCCAGATTTCAGGGCTTGCAGGATTTTTCCTGTCATCGCACTTGTAGAAACTGTTTCTATGTGATTCTTTGCCTATGAATGAGGCAGAAATATTTACCTTGTTTACATTAATGCACATTGTAAGGACTTAGTGAGATAATGTGTGTAAATATATAGTTTTATATCCATAAGGTCTTAGTATTATTGTCATTCCATGGAAACATCTCATGTTTTACCATCTCTGCATCATACATCCTGATCTCTGCCTATGATATTCTTCCCCAAACTTCAAGACTTCACTTAAATACTGTTTTCTTCTTACTCAGCACTCAGCTTGTTCCTATTGGCTTTGCTGAGTAGAATCTTTATGTTTGATAATTTCACCTGCAAGATTCTATGGTCCTGGTATCCCTGGTATGTATCTAGTTGGGCTCTGTATCTAGTTGGGCAGAATACGTTTTACTCAACCAAATTCAACTGAATGATAAGTTTTGCAAATTTAGAAGCCTTCTCCTGATAGCAAAGGTTTGAGTGAGTTTATGGTTATTCATAGAACTTCTGTGAAGTTTTCTTCTTTTTATCTATACGATTAATTATTATACTTTGTTACAAAGAACAAAATCTTTATTACATAGAATAAAATATACAGCGTAACAATAGATTTAAAGTGGCATTGATGCCTCTCCTCTTCATTGGTAATATCTTTCTTTTATATACTAAGAACCTTATGGTTTTAGCAGCATAAGATGGTCATCTTGTAAAAGAGCTTAATCATATCAGATAATCAAGCTCTTGCTAGTAAAACATATTTCTGAACAACCCTTGGGAAAGGAAAACAGATTGATACATCACTTTTATCATTACCTCTTTGGGACAATAACTTCATTCAAACTAACCATATATTTTCAAAATTGTCCTTGAAAGTCCTGGAAGTTGAAGGACAACTGGATTAAATGTCAAAACAATTTAAAAACCACTCTACATACATGACTTTATTAGTATTTTTCTGGGAGAGTTCATGGAAATTCTACCTATACCTTACTAGAGTCACTTGAATCATTTTTCTCTTTGCTTCTGACTATGACACATTGAACATGGAAAAGACTTTATGCGTATATCACAGTGTTTCTCTACCTTTATTCTTTCCTCAACACATCTGAGTGATCTAACATATTTCCTTCAATCAGAGTAGCTTCCTGAAGCAATGATTTCTCATTGCCATAGGAGAGGGCCAAGGAAGGATCAGAATCTTGGAGACTTGGAGGGAAATTGTTGGAAAAAGGCTCCTAAGGTTTATAAGTATGTTCCCTAGAAGGTTATGCTCCTTTACACACATTTTCAATGGGAGACTATACCTCTCACAGATAGATTTTCATCTAGGGTCATCTTGTACACATCCACCCATGGGACACTGCCTACTTTAGAGGCCATTCATTTTTGGCAATTCATATTGTTAGGAAATCCTACCCTAACTCTTCAAATTGACATTTGGTCAAATAAGACTAATCCTAATTGCATGTGAATAGCTGCTTAAATATCATTTCTCTTTAATTACTGAAGATTTTTTAAATTAAACCATTCTATAGCATAGTTCCCGGATCTTTTGTGATCCTATCTCCTTCCTTTGACTATTTTGTCAACGTCTCAATGAAAAAATATACTTCTTAGATGTGAACTCAATAATCCAGGTCAGAGTATGGTGCGACCATGATGTGAGCATTACTTTATATGCTATACTTCAGGCTTGAATTAACTTTAAGGCAGCCAGATCAAGCATTGACTCATTGCATTTGTGGTCAATTCAGTATGTGCTGTTTTAGAGTTAGTCTATCTGAATTGGCATGTGCTGTTGTTTTTATGTTTTACATAGGTTTCCTTCAAATTCCTTAACAAGAGTTTGGACGTTGCCCTCTTTATTTCCAAAGTCCATATTTTATGTTTTAGAACAAGTTATTTGTCAAATATACTTTTGATTTGAAGCACGAAACTGTTCACATATCTTCACACCAAAATAAATTGATAAATATATTTTGCAAGAACATCTAAGCCCGAGATCTGAGGCACTGTTTAATAAGTGACTTAAAGAGAAAAGAAGTCTGTCAGCCACGTTTCGTCAATCAAGACTGCGTGAACCAATCCTTTGCCCAAATTTGCACTAACTAGAAATTTATACATTAGAGAATCACCTCCAACATGTATTTACTCATATATATGTAAATCTAATAAACCTGATTTTTCTATTTATGAGCCATTTTGAAGTGAGGGAAGGAAAGGGAAGAAGCAGGCTCTCTCGACAGCCACAAAAAGATTGGCAAGAAGTCACAGATACAGCCTGAGCAGACACAATATCTCCCTTCCCCAAAACATGCTCATTTAACAAACAGACGAAAAGCTCAATAGCTTGTACTTAGCCAAGAGTGTAAGGCAGGAAAGCTCCTTATAATCTCAGGAGGCCCTGAGCGCACCCCTGGGTAATAGTGTGGTCCAACCTCTCACCGTCCTTGTGAGGGCTCCAAATAAGCAGAAAAGGTAGGCTAAGGCCAACAGATTCTCAAGGTGCAGTGACAAGTGGGAACTACGCTGTGAAAAGATTTCCACCCAAATGCTTACATTTTATGTATTATATGAAAGTTTCACTTTTTAAGAATTGAAGTTTAGTAAAGCTCCTTAAAGCTTTGGTAGTTTTAGATGTATAGCTTTCTTGTTTATGGAGATAGTTGAACCCTGATTATTTCTGTTTCTCTCTAACACATATTTACACACACCTCAGAAGCAAAAGCAAACAACCAACCCCAAAACTGGATTTGATATTGTTTGATTTTTGCTTAGACTTAATTCCCCAAATACCTGACTAATAAGTACATTTTGCTTACTTAAAGAGTACCAAAAATTTTAACCCATTTTCCATTATTTATTTATATCAGACTGAACCATGTATTGTTACCAATATTTGACCATTTTTGACATACAAATATGTAATTTCATAAGGTTCAAACTAAATAGAGAAAAGAATGATTTTTAAGACAACTGGTAAGAATTATACATTAAATTATGTTTCTTATGGTTAGGGAGAAGAGTAGATATTTATGTAAAAATCAAAGTACTGACAATTTTTTCAATAAATACTTAGCACCTACTGTGTGCCATATACTATTCTAGTTATTGGGACTACAATAGGAAACAAGTCAGATGTGGTCTGATCCCCTGCTCTCCTAGAACTTGCTTCCGAGTGGTGAAGACAGAGTTAAAATAATTGAAAGGCAATATAGTGTTAAATTTGGATAAGTTCTATCTCTCAAGAAAAATGAGGCAGGAAAAGGGGAAGGAGAAAGCGGGGGTGGAGTCAGTTTGGGTGGGTACAGCTCTTTTACCCAGAGCTGTCAACCCAGGTCTCTCTGAGGAGATAGCCTTGGAACAGAGACCTGAATGAGTGAGAGATCTATGTGAGTACGTGGGGCAAGAACGTTGTCCGCGCAAGTGCAGAGACGCTGAGGCTGGAAGGAGCTCAGGCGTCTGAGAAATTGTAGGAAAGCCAGTGCAACTAAAACTTATTGAGCAAGGAGGACACTAGTAGGAGAAGAGATGGGAGAAATAGTCAGGAACAAGGTCATATAGGGACTTGAGGGAATTTTGGATACTGTTCTAAGGAAGACGGAAAGGTATTGAAAGACTTGAGCAGAGAGTTACATGAATCTAAGTTTTAAAAAAAATCACGCTTGGGGCCCGCCTGTTGGCTGACTGGTTAAGTTTGCGTGCTCCGCTGTGGCGGCCCAGGGTTTCACGGGTTGGGATCCTGGGCGCGGACATGGCACCACTCATCAGCCCACAGTGAGGCGACATCCCACATGCCACAACTAGAAGGACCCACAAATAAAATATACAACTATGTACTGGAGGGATTTGGAGAGAAAAAGCAGAATAAAAAAGAATATTGGCAACACTTGTTAGCTCAGGTGCCAATCTTAAAAAAAAAAAAATCACTCTATTGTCTGAAGGATAGACAGTGGAAGAGGAAGAGCAGAAACACATAGATTAGTTGAGAGACTAGTCCTGCAAGCAATAATGGGAATGAAAATTAGTCTATATTATTAACGAATGAAGAGGGATACATTAATGCTTTCTCTCACATTTTAGTTCAGTTCTTATTTATAAGTTTCTAAAAATTGTATTTCATACATATAAGATTCTTCTACATCTTTGCTATTTCAATTATATTTTAAATAAGATCCTATAGTTTAGTAAGTGTGTGTGTCTTTTTCTCTGGAAGACTATGTTTTATTAACTTCACTTATATATAAACTATGATGCCCAATATATTAGCTAAGTGATATGCTTAACATGTATTGTCTATGTCTAATCAGGGTCCACCTGAAGGAACCTGAAATTGATATATCCCTTAGGTCAGGGTAGTTTGCTGACACATTAATATTTTTTACTATGGTAGAAATAAACATTGTTCTTTTTCTTTTAACTACATGAAATAAGCATCCTTCTTCTCCTCCTCTCCACCCTCCTACCTTCCTTCTCCATCCTCCCCCTCCTCCTCCTTATCCTTCCTCCACCTCCTGCTTTTTTTTTTCTCCCTAAAGCCCCAGTACATAGTTATTTATCCTAGTTGCAAGTCATTCTGGTTCCTCTATGTGGGATGCCACCACAGCATGGCTTAATGAGCAGTGCATAGGTCTGCACCCGGGATTGGAACTGGTGAACCCTGGGCCGCCAAAGCAGAGCACATGAACTTAACTACTCGGCCACGGTGCTGGCCCCCTACACCCTCCTTTTTTTTTTTGCTGAAGAAAATTGGCTCTGAGCTAACACTTGTTGCCAATATTCTCCTTTTTTGCTTGGGAAGATTAGCCCTGAGCTAACATCTGTGCCAGTCTTCCTCTACTTTATATGTGAGTTGCTGCCACAGCATGGCTGATGAGTGGTGTAGGTCCACACTGGGGATCCAAACCTGTGAACCTGTGCCACCAAAGTGGAGCATGCCAAACTTAACCACTATGCCATAGGGCCAGCCCCCAAATAAATATCATTCTTGATATGCAAAGACTCATATTTATTTGTTGAGAAAGATAAGATATTTATATTAAATATTTTAATCATAATTCATACTACATCAGGAGTTAGAGAAATTATATATGAAATGCCCATTTAAATGATTCCATTAGAAATTTAACACATGAAATGAAGCTTTTTTATTCTATAGAATTTCTTTCTTAATAAGAAATAAAAATGACATTGATTTACTGCAATATTTTTAATCTCACTAGTAATCAAATAGATGCCAATAACAAAAATAAAATATAGTTATTTAACTAACGAACTGGTAATGAGTGTATTCCTTGCTCGTAAGTGTATGAAGTGATTTTTCCTTTTATTTTATATTACTGTATATTTTTCATGTCTTTTAAACAAATGTATTCCTTCATAATTGAAAGCATCACAAAACATAATTTAGCTCTAGGCCTCCTCGAAGCCAGCGCAATATGAAACTGTTAACAGTACATTTAATAATCTTGTTTTGGTATATATATGTGTATAAAGGGTGGACATAAGAAACAGTAACAGAAGAATGGACAATGGCCTTAACAATAGCTTTATTGGGAACACTTTTGCTTATTTCTAGATGTTTCCCTTTACTAATTCAGGGACTTAATATTAAAATTCAACATGCTTGGGCTTTTGTGAGAGCAATATTAATTATCTGGCAATGTAATGCTAATTATCAATCAAAAAGTGGTTGGCCCACCCCTTTGACATGCCAACTATCTCAGCTGCACTTTTGACAAAGCTTGGATAGTAATCACTTTACGAGTAAATCTGGTGAGTGCCTGGAATCCAGTTATTTTAATATTGAAGGAAAATCAATTTTCTGGAGCAGGATGAGGGGGTTTAATTCTGTTATGATTGTGAAAGGGCTGACATATTCTGACATCATATCCTACACGATGAATCTGTATTCAGTCATGCACAAAGGTGTTTACTAACAATATGGTGAAGATTTACTTAGTAAGAATTTTGAAATTATGTACTGAATGTGTATGTTTGTGCATGCACACGTGTATATAATTTATATATAAAATATTTGAAATTCCTTAATTTTTAAGAATTCAATGCTTGTGCCAGAAAAAAGTTTACTATATATGCACATATTTTGTCAAAATGCTATCTCACGGTTGAATATTTTGAGCTCCTTAGGTGTCTGAATTTCTGTTTTTTTATCTGGATAGTTGGCGCACTAACAATGCCAAAGTGAGGAAATTTAAGGACTTATATTATTGATTAACATTGATTATAACTTACATTTGGATGTAGGATAAATTGTTTTAATTAATATTTTTAGAATAAGTCAAAGTCTAATAAATTTCCTACAAAATATAATCTATAAAAATAATCTTTTCTAGTGAAATTATTTACACGGAGAGGCTTTTAAAGTATTTTTGCTTGAAAATTTATATTGCTTAGTATCAATGGTAGAATACTTTAAATATATTTGTTAATCAAATAATCCTTTCAAGATATTTCAGATGCTTTTAATAATTTCAAGATATAAAAGAAGAGAATTATCTGATAGGAAGACTGAACATAATGTTCTTGAAGTACAGAGACTAACAATACAAAGATAAAACTTCGGGAAAAAGCTGAAAAATGGGAACATTTTCCAGTTTGGAAAAAACTGAGAAAAATTAAAGAACATCATGATTTCCTGAAGTATAAATTTTTCACTCTTTGTTCTTTATAAATGTCTCTGGTAAATTTACTGTTCAGTACATGGACTAATGGACTCCAAAATATTACTGAGTCTGTTGAAAGCCATCAGGTAAAGTATGTAACAACTTCAAGAATATGTCATTCATGGCTTTCTAATATAGAAAACAAGAGAAATCTGAGACATCACAAGTCATAACCAGATGGCGTGAAATTTTGTAGCTCTAATAACAATAGATTTAGAGAGTGTATGTAAAAGAAGATAAGAGGCTTCATGGACTTTATTAAAATTAATTCACAATAAGTTTGGGAATTAATCTTATTAAAATATAGCAATATATTACTGTAATGCTGCCGACTTTATTGCTCTTGTTGATTGTATGGAGTTTTAGAAATGTGGCAGATTGAAAGCCAACAAATATGCCAAAGATTTTGGGGTCTCAAGACCACATCAAGGATGTGATTCTGGGCCAGGGGCAATTTCAGGATCAGCTTTAGAGCTTCAGGTCCAGATCTCAACTGGCTTAAGGTATGGTGTATACAAGAGAAAACACTGTTTTGCCAGTAAGTAAATGGCACCTATGAGTGTGGCAGTAACCACTCAGTGCTTTTCATCATTGCCTACATAATTTAGTTCAGCCTTTTTATTGTGCAGTGCTTTATATAGGATGTTAAAAATACCCCCAAAGAAAGAACAAAAGAAATGAAAACAAAAAGAAAACTGTAAAATAATGAAGAAAGAAAGGGAAGGAAGAAGAGAGAGAAGGAGGGATGGAGGGAGGAAGGAAGAAATGAGCCAGGAGGAACAGGGGGAAGGCAGGTATTAGATTTATTTTTTTGCATAAGTCTGCCAGTTATTACTGGTGTGATGTTTGGTGAAACACTGAACATCACTGGGCGTCAGTTTCCTCAGTGTAAAAAGAGAGGATCTCACTTGAACATCTTTAAAGTGGCTTTCAGGTCGTTTGGTTTTGATCCTGTGACCATGTCTGAGTCTTCTTTCCCGCTCCATCTTTCATGTGTTCTGTACTTCACCCAGATCTCACGACTGCTTACCAGTCTCTAAACCATTCTTCCCCTTTTGTTGATTAATCATTGCACAGTCCTGTCATATCCCTTTTCCTATGGAAATTCCACTTAATCTTCATGGTTGATCTCGATTGTCGTCCTGATAGCTTCCTTTGCTTCCTGATGCTGAAATTAATTTTTCTGAGGCCACGTTATTCAGCTCTGATGGTGGGTGCTACCTAATTCTCAGAGTTTTTTTTAAGAAAGGTGAAATCATCTATTTAATATGACTGGCCAGAGGATGTGCCCTCCAAATGTCAATTTCCTTTTTTATTACTCTTTTAGTAAATATTAGAAATTTTATTTTGTGCTACTTATTTATTTATTTAATTTTTGGCCCAGAGCTAATATCTGTTGCCAATCTTCCTCTTTTTTTCCTGTTTTTTTTTTTTCCTCTCCCCAAAGCTCCAGTACATAGTTGTATATACTAGTTGCAAGTCCTTCTATTTCCTCTGTGTGGATGCCACCACAGCATGGCTTAATGAGCTGTGTGTAGGTCCATGACCAGGATCCGAACCGGGGAACCCCTGGGCTGTCGAAGCAGAGGGCAAAAACTTAATGACCACACCACCCGGCCGGCCCCATGTGCTACTTATTTTGTTTTATTTCACCCTTCCTATGGAGGCACTCTTGATATTCAATATTATCTGTTAAGATGTAAAAAAAATACTAATATCCAATACTTTATCCCAATAAATAATTTCCCATGAATTATAGCTTGAAATAATATTTTAATTAATTTAAATCATTATATATATAATTTAAATACCCTTCTATTAATCAATTCATAAAATATGGAGGGCACCTTTTTTATGAAAGTCACACAAAGGCTAAAATGGTATTTTGAAAAACATGCATAGAAACAGAACATATGGATATACAAGTGAAGCATACGGATCTCCATATGTTTGACACTTTCTTCAAGAAACATGGCTATCATATTGATAACATGGTATGATGCCCTGATTAATTAAAGATTAGAGTCCTTCATTTAGTAGCTGTAAAAATCGTACTAACATTTTAGGAATAACTTATCCTCGGAGCAGTGGTTCTCAAGACTAGCCGCATATTAGAATCATCTGGAGAACTTTTAAAAGCTAGTGCCTGAGGTCTCAGCCAAAGACATTGTTATTTAATTGATCTGGGGTTGCAGTGCAAGAGTGAGTTTTTTGGGTTTTTTTCAACTTCTCCAGTGTATAGCCAGGGTTGAGATCTATTGCTTTCAAAATATCAAATAAGACACTGCTTTCAAGTTCCTCCAAAACGCCTTCACTTTAGGATTTTTTTTCCTAAAAAGGTGGCAATGATAGTATGAAAGATATGTTTGCTCAACACTCAAGTTGAGTCAGTTCTAGGCATCAAAAATTGAAGTGCCTTCAAGCAAAAACTAAATAATGCAAACTGTAATTTTATTGGAGAGTAAGTTAGGATTCCATTTCAATGTGCTTCTTTATGGCTTTGCCATCTTAATAAAAAACAATATTACAGTCCCAAAGTAAATCAAACGGATTGAAGAGGAGTGGTGAAACATTGAGAATACTCTCTGAATGTGGACTAGAAATATCTCACCACTTAATAGCCTCAGCTTCGACAAGGGATCAAAACTCAAACCATATGATTAATGGTAATAAAAGAAAATGACAGCTTTATTTTTGCAATAAGTTTGCATCTTTCAGTTAGTATAAACAAATGTAGTTTTCTGTGACATGATAGCCCTAAAAAAAATCTTCCTGTTTAAGGTATTGCTTGTGAAAATGATGTCCTGACTTTCTGCTTAGTCAAGTTTTCAAAATAGATTTCCCTTTCTACATTTCAGTGACCTCGAGTAGATAATGTTATTATTCAGCTGTAACCTGCTATTAAGATCAGAATAAGAAATAGCAGCTTTAGTTTTTTTATCCTTTTTTTCGTTTTGTTTTTCTTCCCTTCCCAGTAATTTCTTTTTTTATGCATCTTCAGATTTATCCATCCCTGGCAATTTCAAGCTAGAAGAAACAAATTAAGAAAAAAAATTAATTGACTTTATTTGCTTTAATGCTGTCAGCCCATATTATCTGCATTCTTAAATGAGTTTGGAATTGCCAGCTTTGAGGGTATTACACTACATTTTGGGTTGCTGCCAGCATATCCTGAGCAAATATATTTAAATCAAAGCTAAGCTGCTTAAATATTCATATTATGTTCTTATGGTTTAGAGAAATGTGAAACCATTTAAGATTTGCAAACCTGTTACATGGCCAAAAAATGTATTTGAACTGTCAGAAATATGCTTTAAATTGATAATGTTAACCCAGTTTAATAAGGGGAGGTTTCCACAGTCTTATTAGTTGTGATGCGTTCAAAATGTCCAATTTGTTTGTGATTTTCCAGTCACTAGAGCAATATAATTGTAATGTTTTTCTTCTGAATTATCTATTGGAAATGATCCCCCAGAATATTATGTTATTAAATGTGTAGGCTCTCGCATTCCTTCTGCTTTATGTCTATATTTTTATTTTATAAGCACCCCTTTCGCACATACACATTACATTTTATTGTATTAATTTTCCCTTCTTGCTTCATTGACCTGTTCCTTCAAAACCGTACAGTTTTTAAATTTTCTATAAAACATCAACTTACTTCCCAGTGACATGCTTTGAGGATTCCCGATTGTTTGAACAAAGCATAAGATCTAAAAAAAGGAAATAATCAAGAAATGCTAAACACCAAATGATCATTACATGAAACAAAAAAGGAAGCAAACGAAGAGAAGTTGAACGCAACTTTTGTATAAGGGGCAAAACTGAGTTACTCCTACCACAGACTAAAGCAAGCAAGCCTATTTCGTGGCTGCCTCCTCCTCCTGCCCCTTCTCCTCCTTAGTCTTCTTCTCAGATTGGGAGCATTACCAATTGCAGATTTAAAGCATCTAATTTTATATAAGACAGGTTTGTTCCTTTTGCTTTCCTTGAAGACTGAAACTATGCAGCATTTTAAAATTCCAGAATACCAAAAGCTATTTGTTTATAATCGTAGATTCTAATGACAGTAGAATGATCTGTGATTTATGGGATAGAGCATTTTTAAAGCATTCTGAGAGATTCAATATAAATTCATGAGATACCAGTGAGAATTGCCACTATCCAACCTCCAGCCCTTGCATGAATATGGCCAAGCATGCTAGCCTTCCTAGCAGGGAAAGAACCTGGAGAACTAGAGCAAGTGTCCCAGACAAGCCACCTGTGCTGTTTTATCCCTTCTGTTTAAATGTTCAGATTTCAGCATAGGACCCTGACCAGTCATAGCGGTAGGCCTGGCCATGAGATCACTTAGTATAACATGCCCTATACTGAGCTCTTGTTAGAATTTCTAAAACTAAACCCTTCGAGGGTCCAATCCAACTATTAGCTTTCAGTGAATTGGCTCTTTATGTCATAGTGTTAGAGAGAAGTTCCAATACATTTCTCTGTGGGGAAACCACAGGTAGTTTTTTGGTTCGGTGAGGCATAAGGAGTACTGGGGCAGAGCTTGTGAACATTAAGGAGCACAGCTTTAGGGCCCTGCTAAGAGGAGGAACTTAATCTTATTGGTATAAATTTGGTGAGTTCTCAAGATTTTCAGACATTGATCATGAGCATTTGTCTAATTCTTCAAACGACAATAGCCGTATTTCATTGAAATTCAGTGTTAGTTCTGCCTTATGATTCTAAATCAGATCAACAATGCACAATCATCAGAACTATTTTCCACCCTTTAAAGAGTGATCTGTTTTCAACGTGTAACCTTGTATGCTGTTTATGAAAGAGAGTGAACGATTTATCTGCTCTTAAAATAATATGATGACATTGCCAAACCAGAATGAAAATACTCTGTAAAATAAGATAGTATTTTGGGTAAAACGTTTGTTTACCTTAAGGTAACTTAAAATAGATTTTGGTTTTAATAACATACTAATGATTTTGTCTAGTTTTCTAATTAGACATTTTGATTATAGAAGTTAAAAAATGGTATCACAGAAAATTAAGAAAATAGAAACAAGATAAAAATCTCACCTATAACATTACCCCTAACATAATTATTTAGCTAGTTTATTTTCTTTTGTTTTTTTATGCATTTATTTTTTCATAAACAATTTTGTATCTGGTTTTTTCATATAAGATTAAATTTCCCATGATTAAATTTTCTTATGTTGCTACAAGATCTTCCTAACCATTAGGTTTTTTTTTTTTATTTCTTACGTTAAAAATATCGTCTTTAAAATGTCTTTAATTTGTGGTCAGTTCCAACTGGTTAGAAGTCCAGGATTTACTCCCAGGCTAGGATTTAGCTCTAACTGTGGAACCTCTTCTTGCTCACAAAAAAAAGAACAAGGAAGGAAGCTGGCCAGAAAGCTGACAGAATGCTAATAAATAAAAGAGGAGCCGCCCAAGATGTCAGTCAGTCCATCAGTAATCAGGTACCAGTGATAACTGAATCAGCATTTTAATGTTAAAAATTATTTCTCCAAATTGAAGTTATTGGATTCACTGGATATTCAAGGATGTCGTATTAAATGGTTTGTTTTATGCTTAGTTATATGCTCTTAGACTTTTCCATAGTCCCAAACTGTGGAGATTCTTTTCTTACAAATAAATGCTTCAAATTATGCTGAGGATTCTGGAATTTCTTCACATTCCTGAGCATTCACACGGTTTCTACACGGCAAATGTATTTTAACAGTGTTGTTTCTTTAATGCTTATTTTTCATATGATTCTGAATTTTTACTGAGTTTGAAATAATTTCATAAGACTCTCTATAATAATTTGTCTTCCATATTTTATCCACTGGATTTAGGGATAATAGGAATAAAACTATTATTTTAGGAAGTTGTGTGTGAGGGCACTGAGACTGGTGGCGTGTGCTAGACTTGGGTAAGCACAAAGGACAGAGACACTTTTCTGGCAAAGTGAGTTCATTTGCTTGTTTTTGCTCTCTGTGTTTTGTGTGTCTAAGAAGGAAGAAAAAACAAAACGTGGATAATGTGTTTAGAAATGTTGGTTCTATTTAGTTCCAATGATTTCAGCAATGTCTCGTATTTTATATGTTGAACATCCTTTCTCCAAACAATATTCCGTAATTCAAGACAGTGCTTATGATGTGACGAGAGTGGGAGGAGAGCAAAATTCTCCTCAGGAGATTAGGGTTGGGAATGGGGAGGCTTCTTTTTTAACTTGTTTTCTAATTGCCCCAATTCTGTGCTGAGTTGTTGCTGTCTTCCTGCTTATAGCATGCTATGGGCCAGTCTACATTATTATAACAGTGTTATAGGTGCTGTGGCATAAATAATCAGACCTGGGTTAGATTTATACTTCCCAAGTTAATTTCAATGGAATTCAGTGGCCATTTTGGGGAGTCCTTTTATATTGAAGGTTGAATAATTTTCTTGAATTCTTGTTTAGTGGCCCATCTACCTGGATAATCAGGTAGATAATGATTTGATTTGGAAATCTTCATAGAAACATGAGATAAACCCACATTAATCTTGTGGCCCCATTTAAATATAAAGGTTTAGTAGGAGAGAAAATAATGTTATTTGTGACTTGATGGGATAATTTGTTTTGTGTCTGTGTGTGATCTGCTTGCGCTTTAGTGTGTCTGATGGTGGGTGTCATCAGAATCAGAATTACAGCTCCATAAACACAGAGTCTGCTCCATATATAATGGAGTTTAAATAGCTGGTAGTTTATCCTGAATTGAGAAGTGAAAACTCAAAAGGCTGGAGGACAAGAAAACTGGAACTTAAAATGTTGGTTTGTCTAGGAACCAGATTTAAGATTTTAGGGCAATCCTGTAACACTTTTGGGTTTCAGTTTCATCTGTAAATGAAGTTTGACTAGATACTCTTGAAAGTCCACTCCAGGTCTGAAATGACCTTTAAACGTAGGTTTGTCCTGGTACCTGAAATTTCAACTACTGCAATAATTTCTACAGATTAAGGCACTGTGTCCAGGGAGATCTTATTAACAGGTAGCATATTACTGTGAAAGTAATCCATTATCCCAGTAAGACCCACTAACACATTAGCTCAACTTATCAGATGAGCTGGCTGCTATTCATCAGAGAATATGTCCCAAAGGAGTGTTGGTGTGGAGTCTGACACAAAGCAGGCCCTCAATAAATACTCATGTTATTTGAAAGAGGAGATAATATGGCATGTTTGATTCATGAACTTGATCTGGAATATGAGATGCTTCCATCTTAAAAGTTTTTAATCTTTTCAGGTTTTTTAATCAGGCAAGAAAAAAAAATGACTTCCATAGATAAAAATATACCAAAACAAACACAATGCTAGGGGACAAACCTAGAGTTTAGATAATTATTTCTGGATTATTTGGGGATACTGAAAACAGAGTGCAGTTAGTCACCTAAATGAAGTAAACTATGATAAAAATGTAGCATTTGGTTTAGTTGAATTGATGTGCAAATTGATTAACAAATGCTTATGCCTTACCAAGTTTCCCATACCCTGTTACAATTACCTAGTTTATAATATCAATGCTGATATATTAAAATTATGTAGACAAGGAAAAAACAGACATACTCTCAGAATTGGGGTATAAATTCCTAGCCAGTGGCTTGATTACTGACAGTGACATATCTGCATTTTTACTCACTAACATTCTTAGCTTTGCCTAAGCATACACACATACATATGATGCCACAGTGTTCCCTTTAGAATTGTTCAGCAATTCAGCTAAACCAAATGCTATGTTTTTATCATGGCAGTCTGGCACTTAACACCCCTGAGATTTCAATAATTTTTTTTTACATCTGTATATAATCTTTATTAGCCAAGACAGTCTATCCCATTTTGCTCTTATGGGATATTTAATGTTTTTTCATAACTAATCCTGCCTTAATTAACATTTGGCTTTTCTATTTCTAAAGATAAATGTCCATTCTGGTCTCTGAACACAATCTTTGGTCTCCTAACATAGCCAAGTTATAGTTACAGTTTCTTGCTAAATGCCCCAAGGGTTTCTTCTTCCCTTTATCAAATTAGGAATTTCAACTACATTAACATTTAGGGTTTTAGTACTTCAAAGAAGGTTATTACTTCAAATATTTTCTCCTACACAACGAGGTTGACCTAGAATTAGAAATTATAAGTAGGCTTGCTTGATTAAGCAATTCCTGGGATGTGACAGAATCCTGTGGCTACTCCTCTGAAAGCAAAGGTGAAGAGCATTTGATGCGAGAGCAAATGTTTTTCAGTAAATTTAAAACATTAAATCTTTCTATAATTCCTTTATTTAAAATGATGAAAATCATTTTTGGACCTTGAAAGTAATTTATTTTGAAAAGCAAAAAGCAAAAGCACTTAAGCCATCATTTCTTAAAGACTCTTTTGTGGAAAATACATATTCCATAAAAACACATTGTGTATTTTGAAAACATTAAAATATAGATTTCTGTTATTTAAATTAGCATTATTATTTCTATGATACCAGATTAAACTACTTTATTTTTGTTCTATATTGTGCAATTTTTTTTTCCTTCTGGGAGGGGATCTAATCTTTTTTTTTCAAAGAAAATTTCTGGAAAAATCTTAACATTAAAAAAAATATTGTCCAGATTGTTATTTCAAAAATTTTATGCAACTGACATCCCATCACAATATGTTTATGAAAAGCTGTGAACCAATCTCTTTTTGACCAGGTTTGTCAGTCACTTCCTTAATGGGGATATTCATTCATTTAATTCATGTTCCCAATCTTTTTCACATTTTGGCACACATAGAAAATGATCAGATATCTGTGGCCTAGAGGGGTAAAGGGAAGGATGAAGATGCTGGCAGCTGGAGGTTGCTCGGGCCACCCTAGCCGCCTGCAGGGTATCCCCGAACCCAGCAGTGCATCCCCAACATGTGCACTAGTTGACAGTCTTTGATGTAACTGACGCTCACTGAGCGCTGACTTCGCCTCGATTCTCGGCATCGCGGGTAAAGAGTAGCATTAGGGTCAAGAACTTCCCGTATCCTATGCCTGCCACAAAGGTGTTCAACTTGGTCAAATCTGGGCCACCTCTGCTCTGCAACCGCTCCCAGCTCTGCCGCAGCCTTTTAGCAAAAAGAAGGTGCCTCTGCTAATTCCCGCGAGAGCTCCTCCTTGAACAGGCGTATTTATCGGCACAGAGTAGTACTCTGTGTTAAGTTTATTTCAAAACACAGGATTTCTCATTCCAGGAGGCCAAAGATTTCTTGACTTGAAATTAATGTTTAATCCCAGGGGATATGGTTGATATTGGTTAAACAAAAATTAAACTGAATTTTTTTGTGTGATTATGGCCTCCCAATTTTTTACTTCAGTATTCTCAGAAAGTAAAAACAGTAGAAAGTATCAAAATTCAAGTTTTTTCAAAGTTGAAGTTCTAATAACAGACCTCTCCATTTTTTACTTTAATACTCTCAGAAAGCAAAACAAGTAGAAAATATCAAAATTCGAGTTTTTTCAAAGTTGGGGTCCTAATAACAGGTCTGCTGCCTGCTGCTTTTCTCTGCTAATTTTGGGCAGGGGCTAAGGCACCCAGCACACCTTCTTTACAGGGGTATATTTTTCTAGACCAGAAGCAGAAACTGTCAGCTCACATATAATGAAAGCTATCCATGCATGATTTCTAGCCCAATTTGGCAGACTCCAAGGGTCCTTTGAAAGGCAGCTGACATTTCTGATGATTACCTAAATTGAATTGAACCTTTAAATGTTGTCATTTTAAAGCGTGTGAGACTTAGTCCAAAGAGGAAAAAAGTAATAGCCATATATTACAATTTCTGGTGATGTGGAAGAAACCATTTAGTCTTCCATTTAGAAGACGCAAATACATTTGCCACGCATCCTAAGAAAATCCATCACGATATACTTTTGCTGAAATAACTTTCCCCATTTTTGTTAGGATATTCGCAGTATACTTCTATTCCTAGACATAGAGAAGCTAAACAGTATTTTAGAGGGTACGGCTTGTATGAACATGGTACTGATAATTCTTCCTCCAAGTGGACTTTAACTATGCAGAAAAGAAACTTTATAGGAAATTTCAGATTAATAGTTTTTCAGCTATAATGGTGGCCACTGAGCAAGTCCCAAAATATGGAAGCTTGATGCATGCCTCCTAGATTCTTTTATTACAGAGGGTGTTCTATTTTGGACCATAGAAACTACACACTGCTTGCTCTTATCCTCAACTCTGTCCTCCAAATTCTGACCCTACTTTTTCTCCTGCCACTTCCTTCTCTCTCTCCCAGTCTCCTAAATGTGCTGTGACAATTGCAAAGGCGCAGTTGAAATATCATCTTCTCTGTGAAGCCTTTCCTAGCTTCTCTCCAGCTTTGTATTCCTCAAGCAGTGTGTCACTGTGCTTTCCCTGGTGCCATTTAGGTCTGTTTATACATGGGCAAATGTTCAAAGGAGAAAAGCTATTCTTCTTGAGGAACCATTTTGTAGACCTAAGAGCCAGTATAGAACATTCTGATGGAATTAATGTGGGGAATAGGTGTTATTTCTCAACTGGAAGTTTGTTTTTTCTTGAATAGAAAAATAGATCCTAAAATAAACTTATTTATTAGTAATGTAACACCAGTTTAAAATCTAATTTGTAGCAACATACATTCTTAACACTAACAGGAGCTGTTGCAAGTAAACCAGAATAGTCCTTTGCAGTTTGGATTGCTTTTTTAATATAGTAAGAATGATACAGCATATTAACACTTGGGCCCATTTCATATGAATACAGAGGATATTTACAAGCCCATCCTGGAGAAATTAGCATTTAATCTTTGAACAATGGGGAGTTATCTCCATATAGAGAACCTTCAATTTTCACTATGCAATTCTTTCATTTTCTCTGGAAGGACACCTGGAAGAGCTAAGAATGAGTTCTCTAATATCAAATTTTGTGCCCTTAGAAGCCTGAGGGAAAGCAGAAGGACATTCCCCACAAGTCAATTTTTTACTTTGATGAAAAGTCGTCTGTCTTTTTTTATTTTGGTTGTACAACAAGTTGACTCCTTGTAATGAAGTTTATATAGGTAGTCATTTTAGGGTGAGAGTTAGAGGTGACATACAACTTTTTTTTAAACAAAAGTATTTTTAGTACCAGTTTGTATGGCATTACCCTAGACAGGTAACAGGATGATACAATGTGGAGAGAAAGTGATAGCTCTCTTAATATTCTTTAATTAAAGCAGAAGAATTAGCTAATTTCCCAATTCCTAAGTCCTGGAGATGAAGCCATGTGACACTTATAATGTTGGCTTTAGGTACTTATATTAGTTTTCTATTGCTGACATAAATTATCACAAACTTCATGGCTTAAAACAACACAGATTTATTATCTTAACAGTTCTGTAGGTGAGAAGGCTTCACTGGGTCTCATCAGACTAAAAGCAATATGTCAGCAGGGCTGAATTTCTTCTCAAGGCTCTGGGGGAGAATCCTTTTCCTGCTTAGCTGGTCCTTGGCAGCATTCTGTTTCCTGCGGTTGTAGGACTGACATATGCTTACTTGCTGACTATCTGCTGATGGCTACCCTGGGTTCTAGATGTAACCACTTTCCTTGTCTCATGGCCCCTTTCCTCCATCTTCCAAGCCAATGATGGCGGTTTGAGTTCTCCCTTTGCATTTTTCTGACAGCCCTGAAAAGTTCTCCACTTTTAAGAATTCATGTGATTAGACTGGGCCCACTAGGATGATCCATGATCATCACCTCATCTCCTTATCCACATTCTGAATCAAGTGTGCAAAGTCCTTTTGGCACGTAGCATAACATATTCACAGGTTCTAGGGGTCAAGATGTGGACATGATTGGGAGACCATTTTTCCATCTACCACAATGCTGAAGAAAATGATCTTAATAGTTCTCAGTTGCCAAAAATCACTTAGCATTAGGGATTACCAGGAGAATATCAGTTTGGCTTAAATTGGGCTAAAGAAAAGAACTGAGTAAAAACAGAGTTTGTAAGTTCTAAAGCCCAAGTCTTTTGACTTTCAACAGTTTTTTTGTACAAAACCAGCATATTAGAGTGTTACATTCTCTGACATTCTTAGCTATTTTAAGACACCTGAAACTGAGAATTGCTTTACAAGCCTGCCTCGGTTCTGAATCTCGATTCTGACTTAATAGCTGTGTGATCTTGGGGAAGTCATATAACCTTCCTGTGCCTGACTTTGCTTTGGTAAAATAGAGATACTAATAGTCTCTAGTTGGGTATGTTGAATGTTAATATGTTAATGTATTTTTCACTTAGAATTATTTGTGCCTAGCAATATAAGAGTTATGCATAATTATCATAGAAACATACATTGCTACTAAGTACTCCCAATGCCCTTTACTTAATAGATCTTTTCCTAGTATAACAGTGTGTTCCACCTGAAACTGGATCCAAGTATTTTTATTTATTTATTTATTCTTAATGCCTGATTGGGGGGATCATGAAAAATTGTTGTTTTAAAGTTGACAGTATGTTTTCTAATTCTCAGGAGAAGGTTGAATTCAAGTAAAAGGGCTGTATGTCCCTTTCTTTTTGGAAAAAATGTCACTAGGCTTTTTCTTTTAGCAAAGGTAAAGTCAAAATGCTGTTCTAAAACAGAGATCTTCAAGATTTTGAGGAAAATAATATCTCTGCTTTCCAGTATAAAATGTTGCTTTGCTTTTTTTTTTTTTCGTTTCTTTTTTTAAATTGTAGGTGGTCTATTTTGTTAAGAGTTGGTGCTCTTAACGCTGCAGCTGAGGTTCGTTTCCTGGTCAGTGAACCACACCACCCATCTGTCGGTTGTCATACTGTGACCACTGCATGTTGCTATGATGCTGAACGCTATGCCATCGGTATTTCAAGTACCAGCAGGGTCATCCATGGTGGACAGGTTTCAGCAGAGCTTCCAGACTAAGACAGACTAGGAATAAGGACCTGGCCACCCACTTCTGAAAAAATTGACCGTGAAAACCCTGTGAATAGCAGGAGAATGTTGTCTGATAGAGCTCTGGAAAGTGAGGGGATGGTGCAAAAAGACCCCGCAGGGTTCCCCTCTGCTGTACCCAGGGTCACTAGGAGTCAGAATTGACTTGACAGCACTAACAACAACAATGAGGTACAGGTTCATATTAGAAATTATATTTCATGTTAGGAAATAAAAATGTTGTGTTTTATGGGACTCAGGATGAATAGGAAGGCAGGATTTAGAAAAAAGAAAGCCATGGCGAAGGGCCTATGCCTTGGATGGGGACAGATTGGACATGGGGAATGGATAACCAGTTTATACATCACCGTGGCAGGCTGGGACTAAGGAGATGGCCAGAGGCTTAGCCTGTAGATCTTGGAGCATTCATTTCTAGAGTCTAGTTTTAATCTTGCTTATGATGTGAAATTCCCCAAAGCCTGTAGGAATGTCTCGTTACACACTCTGGTTTACTTTTATCTGTGCTCTGGGAGTTAAAGGCAGGCCTGTGCAGTGTTTGTAAGTAGTTTGTACAGAGGAAGTTAGTTGATGGAGCCCAAGTGAAGACAGAATGGAGAAACAAGAGATGGTGTGCAGAAGAGCAGGACAGGAGATTGGACTGGGCTTCTGGCCAAGGGGACAGTTAACATTCAGCTCTAACTTATCGTCCATGCATACATCCCACAGGGATTCCCAAAACTATGAGGGTGCGTGGTTAGTGAAAGGTGGAGATGAGCTTGAATGACTGCTGACTGGGTCTTACAGGGAAGAAGACTTTTAGCAACATGGAACATCTGAGTTACATTAAGAAGACTCTTACCTAAGCAGGAGTTTATCATGTTGAAGATTATTGTGTTAAAGAAAGCAAATACCTCCCTTTTTTATTGATCCACTAAAATGCCATAAATTAATAGTTAGACATCTTAAACATTTCAGATGCTTATCTTTTTTATTATCTATCAAAATATTTGTTTTGAAATTTTAATGAAGTATAGCAATATGACAAATCATCATTCAAAGAATATTCTATTAAAATAATCTAATAGCTGAAATAATGGCATTTTACAGGCAGTATTTTAGAGACAAAGCGTCCATAGTCTGTAAGAAGCCACACAAACTATATGAGTTAAAAAAGGAACTATAATCTATTCCTAAATATCTTTGGGTGGGATTTGTTGATCATAATATTACCTAATAAAAGCCTTCTTATCATTATGATGGTTACTACAATTTCTTTAAAGAGATTTATGGTGAAAAATGTAATTTTGTTTTCCTAATCAAGAGTTATTGACTGTCTTGATGCCAGACATAGTGGTTGGAATGGGACTGAAACAGGGAGAATATAAATTGTATTTCATATTCTATATTGCTGTCTTTACATCAAACTAGAAAACCCAGTTCCAGCTTGGAATATACTACCTGGTCTTTTGGAGTAGTCCTTAATATCAATTTTGAGAGAATAGTGTAAAATGCCATAGCTCTTTCTCAGGGAACCACTTCATGTGCATGCGAGATGAGAAAGTTCTTTTTGTTTTGGTTTGGTTTGGTTTTTGTTTTGGTGAGGAAAATTGGCCCTGAGCTAACATCTCTAGGCAATCTTTTTGCTTGAGGAAGATTGTCACTGAGCTAACATCTGGGCCACTCTTCCACTATTTTATGTGGGCTACTGCCACAGCATGGCTTGACAAGCAGTGCTAGGTCTGTGCCCAGCATCTGAACCTGCTATCCCCAGGCTGCTGAAGCAGAGCGCACAAACTTAACCACTATACCACAGGGCTAGCCTTGAGAAAGTTCTTTTCTTGTAGACGCCTCCAGGACTTTGCCTCTATCCAAGAACAGCTCCTGGGTTCTAACCTCCACCACACACAGATAGAATTAGGTCATAAACACAAGGTAAAGGGACACCAACACGTGTAGAGAACAGCATTTCTAAGGCTGGTTCTGAGGAGCACTAGTCCCACTGAACATGATTGTGTTAATCCAAAAAAGGGTTCATTTGGAATGCTGAACTAGAATATATTATTGACTTTCCCTTACTACAAGAATTCTCAGCTCCTTCAGAACAGATTGGTGGTTATCAGAAAGGAAGGAGGTGGGGAGAGGGAAAAAGGGGGAAAAGGGAACATACATATGGTGATGGATGGCACCTAGACTTTTGCTGGTGAACATGATACAGTCTACACAGAAGCAGAAATATAATGATATACACCTGAAATTTACATAGTGCTATAAACCAATGTGACCTCAATAAAATAATTTAGAAAAAAAAGAATTCTTGGCTCCTTCGATGCACTAATGTATATAGTAAATCTCTAAGAGAAGGTGAAATATAAAGTCCATAGCATTTCCCAAAATTGCTTGATTATATTACCCCCCTCTTTTTTGTGGCATATTTTCTTTATTACTGGCAACCCATTTAGGTGAAGTGTCTGTGGACAAGGTTAGCAAAGGAGCACAGATGGAACAGAGCATCAGTACAGGTTTAGAACCTGCAATGAAGATGATAAGCAGAAAGCAGACTATCAGGAGGATGGGATATTCTATACAAGATCAGGTCAGCCTAAAAAGAGGGTCAGTGTCCTTAGTGATGATAGAGTTCAGGAAGTGATGTATAACACAGAGATAGATGCATGAAGCATAGTGAAGAAAACGTGATAAAAGAAGCAACTCACTACTCCAGATTTCAGCCATTTTTTTGGCTCCTCTGGGGCAGGAGTCAAGCACAATGGAACAGGTATAAACCTTGCCTGTGGTTAAAGGCAATTGCATTGAACTTTATTATAATTTTTACGACAGCTTCTTATAAAAAGTCTTTGTGATGGATTCTTCAAGGTAAAACAAGATGGACCTTTTAAAGGGCTTAAACCTGGCAGAGATGGAGTATGTGGGAGCATTAGATCCATAGTTCTTTGTAAGCCAATCTTGATAACAGGACTTCTAAATTCTTCCTCCACTGTTTAATACCTGTAGCACTTTAAGAGTCCTGAAATGCAATATGGCCAAGGAGGTGACATCTGAGAGCAAAGAATCTTGACTTTCCTTGGAGAACTTATTATAAAATCATATTTTCAGACCCCAGATTTAGAGAGTCTGACCCAGTAGGTCTGCAGTGGGATCCAGGGCTCTCCATTTTTGATGAACTGCCTATGTGATTCTGAGCTAGATGCCCAGGGACCACTCTGAGGAAGCTGTCTTAAAACTTCTGTGGTAGCAAAAATATCTCCTCGAGCTGGCGAATATCAAGCAGGATACTTGTGTTATTTAAATCAAAGGAATTCAGATATATTAAGATTCCAGTCAGGTCAAGTATTTAGCGGCGTTTCTCAGAAAGAAAATTATCCTCAATTTGGAGAATCAGATTAAATTAGTTCAAGTCTTACGGAAGTTGAGTGCTGTTTTGACTAGAGGGAGGCAATGCCTGAAAGCATGAGGTAAGATCGTCTTCCCAAATGAGCTCAAAAACAAGAACAACAATAAATCAAAGGCAGGTTTATTTAAATCTTGGCCTCCAGTCAATGTTGTTGTCATTGACACTCTAGGCTGTTGTGGTTCACACTTATTCAGTTGTTTCCAAAATATTTCCTTCCGTCATTGCCAGTGTTCTTCATTTGTCAAATTTTGTCTTTCGGGTCATGGTTTCATCACCTTGAAACTCTTCAAGCTTCATCCATTTATTGAAACTAAACTGACCTATTGTTAAATAAATTACGTTTACTTCAGAGAACCACAATTGTAGTTTATGAATATGTATGATTTGATACAAGTCATTAATATGCTATTTTATTATTTATTTAGATATTTACTTTTGTGAGGAAGATTGGCCCTGAGCTAACACCTGTTCCAGTCTTCCTCTATTTTATGTGGGATGCCACCACAGCATGGCTTAACAACCAGTGCTAGATCCACACCTGGCATCGGAACCTGTGAACCCCAGGCCACTGAAGTGGAGTGTGCCAAGTTAACCACTACACCACTAGGCTGGCCTTGTTTCTATTTTATTAATTTAATTTTATATATAAAGAAAAAAACAAATATGTAATTTGTGTCATTTTTTATACCTTGATTAATATTAGCATGTTATTATTGTTAGTAGTATTTCAATTGCATTGAATGACCTAAAAATGACCAAAACTCAGCAGGAAGTTCTTTATGTGCTGTGGCTGACAGTATACATTTACTGCACAATTAATAGTTCCTGTATAAATAAAACCATTTTGAGTTAGTGAAAATATATTCGTTGGTTGCTTTCAAATATTAATATTAAAATTAAAGCTTTTTCACTACCTCAACTTGTCATGACACATATATCATCCTTCATTCATCCATTTGCTAAGACGTAAATAACTCAGCACGTCAACATTACGGAGAGCAGAGGAGCAACAGCTACTTCAGACAACTGCAAGTCTGGTCTTTAAAGAGTGAATGTACTTTCAGGAAATTAGCAAGAAACCTTTGCAGATGATGAAGGTGGAAATTTAGAAATGTTTGCTGTTGACTATGGAATTAGAAACATTTACATCTTGACTGATTAGATTTCAAAGGATGGATGAAATTTAAAGATGTTCATTTATTGCTTTCAAATAACTAGTAAAAATAATTTCCTTTCTTCTGAGATTTGATCTAAGCACCTGTTAATATACATAAATAGTAGCTGTGTCAGATGACATGAGAAAATGAAATGTCCATTCATTTCTCATTTGGCCAGTTGCATATCAAAAGATGCATTTCATACCCTCTTCTAGCCACAGAAATATGCTTTTATTGTGTAATTTAATGCCATTTTCTATTGTAAAATTTTAAACAAATTGGAAATTTGTTGAAATTTAATTGTTTCTGGACCAGAGAAAGCATTATGAATGGGGAATACGTATAAATAATTTAAAAGTGTAAAAGAGAAAAAGCCAAGAATTCATTTGCATTTTTGAATAAAGCCAAAGTTTCATTTAATTATACAGTAGTGAGCTTTAAACATATATTTTTAGTCAAGTCTGTAAAAATGCCAGATGCTAAAGTAACATAGATAGGCCAATTATGGATTGTGTTTCATTAACATAATCAGAGATTTTATAAAAGATAAAAAGCTTTCAAGGTTTGGATGGGAGACAAGGTTTTTAGTGCCTCTATGTAGCTTGGTAAAAATGCACAATGATTCAAATGCAGAGTAGGGCAAGCTAGAGTCTTTCATCTTCATTTTTAGTAGTTGACGAAACCAGGGCTCAGCTTCCATTACCTAACATTACCCTTACCTGGTGTGGTGGGAAGAAAGAGGGGAAGGAATTCCTGGTAGGACGCTCCTGGGGAAACATTTTTATCCTGAGTGATAACATTTAAAAATGCCTGTCTACTCTATCTTCATGCATCATCCAAGTTCAGCAGCATAGTCAAATATCAACATATAAATTGTCATCCTACACTTTAGCTTACATACAGAATACACATATGGAACCTCCTATAGTGAAAAGTAGTCTAGATTATGATTTCATATATAGACACTCAGTATGTGCTGTTCTCATAGTCCTTTCTCATTTTTTTCTAGATTCCTTCCATCAGTTCAGTTTCACTTTCTATGCCTCTACTAAAGCTTAACTTCACAGGAAAACATTCAGTATTTGAGTTTCTGTCTATATTGGAGGACCAGATCAACAGAAATCTAAGTTCCAATTTCAGATAACTTTTTATAGTCTTTTTCCTTCATGTCTTTTTATAGCATGCTTTCACTTTGGCATGGACCAAAAGCTTCCATTGCTATCCAGGTGAACTACAGTGGAAATTCTAGGTGGATTTTAGTTCAGCAATAAAAAAAGTTAAAAACGTTATCTTAGACAGAAAATTTGTAAAAGGTGGATGGCTGCTTCTTGTGGTTTTTAGTTTGCTTTTAAAACAGCTGCAAGAACCCATGATCTTTTGAAACAAGTCCTAGGACACATTTCTCTGTACAACTGCTCTTGCTGGATCCTAATGTACCTTAACAGGAAACGAAGAAGGTGGAGACCTTTGGCAGACAGACTTTTAGGAGATTTTTTGAACCGTAATAATCTAGTATACCACAGAGTTAGGTAATATCCTCTCCCAAATCCGATTAAGAGAGGAGAAATTTCTCCATATTTTATAAGGTTACCACATTAATAATAACCGCATCTCTTCTCACCCGCTCGTTCTCTCTCTCCTTCCCAGCAAAAATCATTTACATTTGTTTTGTTGGACAGGAGTGAGTGGAGACCTGCGGGGAGGAGTGAGTAGCCCAGAGAACTACTCCAGCTCTAATGGAGATATCAGGACAGCAATCGCTGGAACTATTTAAGTAGAGTTGGATGGTCATCTTTCAGAAATGTTGAAGGGAAGATCTCAGCATGAGCAGCAGTTAGCTATGTGTTCTTTAATCATCCATCAACTAGAACATTCTATGGTTGTAACCCCATACTAGAGAAAACAAGGGGGTTTATTCAAGATTGTTGGAATTTATGATTTCAGATTTCCTGACCAATGACCTACATTATTTTAACACATGGGATACTATTTATCATTTTTATAAGATTGAAATAACGTGCAAATGAAAAAGGGAAAGCTGTTACTGGCATGCAAGACAAGACAACTGTTTTCCTCACACTCCTTAATGCAAGAGCTAAGCCAATCAAAGGAAATTATTTCAAGTAGACACTATCATTCCTTTCGCTCTTTATTGTAGATGATATTAATCCACTGGGCCTATTTAGATTGATAGATTGTTCAAATGGAATTTCTGTCATTACCGATGAAGAACTGATATCATTGGTAAGTAAACACCACTGAGTTACATGTCCGCAAAGGTAGGTTCATTTAACTCTCTGAATTCAGTAGGTGGTGGCATATAAAACCTTAAATGACCCTGTTTTTCTCCAACCAATGTTTTATCCATGCTGTATTGGATATTCCCTTCCCATCCTTTAATAATACCTTGAACAGATTCCATAACTTTCCAATCACTTTAATGCTTAAAATTCAGTCCAGTTTAATACTTCACTTTCATTTCATCCTGTGCCATATTCCAACTGCACACCTGAATGGGGCTATGATTTCTTGGAATGGTGCAGGTGTTGGGGGTATAGTTTGCTTCCAGACACCTCATTTTTCCTTCTCTTCAGGACCTGGCTCCTCCAGGACACAGAAGCACGAAAGGCAAAAGGATGAGCACCATTCACTTACATCAGTGCTGTCGTGGTTCCTTCTGTTGGTGGTCAGTGATTCTCTGGCCAATACCACTTGGGTGCTGATGCCCTCTGTGTGGCTGATATGGGTACATGCAAGTTCTTCAGAGGCTCTATGGACAGCCACTTGATGAGGAAGGCTTGACTTGGCTTCTTCCACCATCCCACTGTATTTCTGCCTCAGACAGCTCAGCAGCTTATTTCTGGTCTCTCCTTCCCGGTGGATAGCTCTCTTGGATAGAGTACCCACAAAATGACTTGACTGTGGCTCTTTTCTCCTGAATGGAGGGACACTGTTACATACTTGACTGGTGGAGTGTGAGCTGTTTTACTGTAGCCCCTCTCTCTTTGCTCTGCCATCTCTTTCCACTACTCTTTTCCTTGCTAATTATATGTGGTTCTAATCAGGAAATTTGTTGTCCAAGCAGATCTCTAAATGAGAAGAAAAATGCCAGTCTCCCCTTCTTGGAGGAGCCTTCAATTTTTAGACGTCATTCTCTTTCATACCACCCTCACACATACACAAGGACTTGGCTTTGGGAGCAGAACTTTCCTTCTTTCTCAGAAAGCCTTCTCACTGTGCTGATGTTGAAAACCCTCATTCTTCCACACAAGTGCTCTCCTTTTATATCCTGGGGAGGGAGGAAGGGTAGAGGAATGATCTGTCTTTGAAGAGTGGGCTCAAACCCTGTAGGAGGGTCATTATCTTCAGAGACTAAGTGAGTCTTTGTCCTCAGTCTGAGAGCTTAGTCACCAATTTCTGAGAAACAGGAAATTCCCTGTTCACTATCCTCCTACACACTGATATTAGACTGTACAAAGAAAATAGGAAGAAAACAACGTAACAGATTCTTAGCTAATGTTTTACAGTGCCATAGCCAATATTCTACATCTTTTGTCCATCAGATATTTTACACATGTGAGAACTGCATGGTTAGTGGACAATCATGATGTTATAAACACCAGTATACATTTGGGGAGAAATTATTAAGGTAAATACTATAACTCAAATATAAATGCTACCTTTTGGTACTCTTTTTGTGTCATTATGCAAAGTGATAGCTATGGTTGTATCAGTCCCATGTTTTCACTTTCTTCTCTTACTGTACGACCAACATTTTTTATTTGTATGTGCATTGGAAAGAGTCCTGGGCTTGACATCAGAAAACCTGAGTTCAAATCTAGCCTCTTCTGGGTGACTGCATTGCTGTGTCACTTTGGGCAATTCTCTTACCTTCTTTGAACTTTAGTATTTAGTAACCTTACGTATAACACTTTGGTAGATTACTTGCTCTCCCATGTTATGCCTAACACCAATCCTAATTATTTAGAAAATGCTATTGAGTCAATAATTTAATATGTTTGCTCAATGTTTGCCTAGTGTCACCTGACTTGACTGTGTCCCCATTAGTCTGATATTCCATAATGATTTGGTGTCTATAACTTTTACACAATCCTGTTAAGTAGATCTTTAGATGTTTTGAGTTAATTATTTTGATTACTGCCATACAACAATTTAGAGATAAAGTGATAAACATATTTTACAGCTAAACACCAGAGTCATAAAAAATGACTTCAAACATGATAAATAGTGGTTAACATCAAACTGAGATGCTTTGATTTTTGTGCAGGATCGATCTCTTCTTAAAATTAAGGTTGACGTTGACATCTAGTCTTGCAGTTATTATTTGAGAAATATGATATATTTCTTTAGAACATTTAGTTTCCTAATTCATTAGCTGAATGGCTTAATGAACATTAAGCCTTTAAGCATGCATATTGTAACCAAGCATAAGCATATCCACAAGTTGGGACTAATTTGAGAGAAATTCTTTTCCATTAGTATGCTTCTCTTTCATTAATAACACAAGTTTAGTTTATTATGTATATACTTGAATAGAAAAAAGACCACCATTTTAAGCATTCAAGATGACCTATATGTTCCATATAAGTCATGATGTCCATAATGAAATTTTCTTCAATGATGTTTTCCTGTTGTCAGACTACGTTTGAAATATAGTTTTTCTCTCAAGATGTGGATCTTGGTTTGTATTGTTAAGCCTTTTATTGTTATTTAACCTAGGTTATTTAATCCCAGCATTTGTTTGCCATAGAGCAATAATCTTTCTAAGAACTGTTTTTTCATAAATCATCTTTCTTTTTTAATGGTATGTTAGTGGTTGACAGCATCTGGATTTCTTGTAAGGCTTCTCTTTTGGGATAGCTTTCCTTTTGGAAATTTCAGCACCAAAAAGATCACCTTTCCAAAGACGTTCATTCCTGTGTGCCTTATTTTTTGTTTGAATTTGTTATTTTTCTGCAGAGATACAATGCTGTTTAGAAACAGTGATACTGAAGATTACCTTTTGTTCTGGTAAATTTCAAAATATCCAGGGTTATTTATTTTGATTTCAAGATTCAATATAGAGTCCTAAGAGATGCACCATTGATTTCCCATACTGAATATATGCATTTAAAATAAATGCATCCCCAAGATGTTTACAGAAATATAAAGGTTCTCATGTTTTTTTCTTTTAAAATCAAGAAAGACTTCGACTTGACAGAGAAAATGTACAGCCTGAAGACTATTCAAAATTCATGAAGTTTGTGCAGACCAAAATTTATTTTAAGTGTGTGAATAAGAAACAATTTCCATTTCAGGTTCTTTTTGAGCAGGCACAATACATAATTACAATTAGCTGATTGGCAGCTATTCCTTCCAGTGATTCAAAATCATTATGTAGTTTGTTGCACTGTCCGCTTTCAAAGTTCTTTGATTGCTAATTTTAAAGAATGATATTCATTTCAGAATGAGAAATATTATATACTCAGACTTGGAAAACAGAAAATTGTATTCATTTTCAATTTTTTAGTTTCATAGAAACTTCAGAATAGATGTGAGGAGGGAAGAAAAAGAGGTTTAATAACTAAAATTGAGACTATCTCTAATTGATCATATCGTGTTGTGTTTATTCAGCTTATTTCAAGGAAATTCTCATTTGTGTATTTTTTTTTACAACACATATTTTTTCTTTTATTTCTGAGACTTCAGCCCTATAGTAAGAATACTTATTTTTTTTTTTTTAAGGTTTCAGGCTGAACAAAAAAATGCAGTGTTTTTGTTTGTTTGGTGAGGAAGATTGTCACTAAACTAACATCAAGGCCAATCTTCCTCCCCTTTGTATGTAGGATGCCACCACAGCATGGCTTGATGAGTGGTGTGTAGGTCTGTGCCCAGGGTCTGAACCCATGAACACTGGGGCGCCAAAGTGGAGTATGTGAATTCAACCACTACGCGGTCAGGCTGGCCCCAAATGCAGTTGTTTTTTTTTTTAAAAAAAAGGTCCTTGTATTTAATCCAAAACCTGATATACTACTTCAGAAAGGTAGGTTAAATATTTCATTCACTCATTACTTCTTTTAGGAATTTTAAGCCTTTTATGACAAGTGGCACCCCAGTTTTTCTTTGTGTGTTTCCCTATACACAACATGGATTATGTAAACAATTAGAATGTTCTTCTTCGTTATTGAACAACATAGATAGCAGTCATGTAAAAAATTTAATTGGACTTAATTTACAATGCTAGTCATTTGTGCTTTAGTTGGTCTGACATTGTACTAGAAAACAGATATTTTCTTCCAGCAAATAAAACAGGCATTGGAACTGAACTAAAAATTTTCAATGACCAGCTCTGATTACTGTCCTTTGCACATTTGAGATAGCTTTTATTTTTGTTCCAGAACAGAATAACAACTAAATTAATTGGTTCTATTACTAGTTATGAGTCTGTTTTCATCCATATTTTCAACATACTGGATGCCCTTAGGTTTGTATCACATTTTATTTATCTATTCTGTCATGAAGTAAAACACATTCGTGACTTTGAGGAATAGACGTAGTGATCGATCACTAAATGGAAAGCACAAAAAATGAGCAGCAGATGTTGCTTTTCTCATTTTACCTTGTTTTACATATCACAAGTGAAATTTATATAAAATTTTTTACAAATATTGGGCAGGGCATGCTCTCACTGTTAGATAGCTTTAAAAAATCCCTACAGCCTGGTTCTTTTTAACTTCTCAGCTACATGGCTAATTGTCTAGTTCTTTTAAAGCCTCCTCTCCCCCACATTGTCCTACTAATGAATCCTGTACAGGGTGCTCTCAGAGAAGGTGGTGGTAGAATGTGGGGTGAGGGGGTAGTGAAGAAGCAAAACTCTCCTTTGCTGGGCCAATGCTTCCCCAAAAAGAACTTTGGCCATTTGAGACTGAGTCAAATGTTACTGTTGTTCTGTTTGTTTAAAACAATCTAATTGAGTAAATAATAAAGAAATAAAGCTTGAGATAAAGACCTTTAAAATTTATTTACAATTAGACAAGAAATGTCCTAATCATTTGAAAGTGAGGATTTAAAATTGAACGGGCTTTATTTCTTAAGCCACAGAGTACTAAATGGTATGCTTGTTTGAGGAAGACTGAGATGGCCAAAATATGGGGGAAACCTTTAGCTCATATTTCTTCCCTGGTGTCAGTCTTATTTATGTTTAATATGATAAATGTCCCGGAGATTTATCTGGTCAATTAAAATATTTGGCTTATTATGAGAAGTTCAGACTTGAATATTGTGCTCTACATTTTTACTGCGGATTTTTCTAATAAAATACTATAAAGACATTATGGCTCTAAAAATCTTATTTCTATGATAATCATATTCCAAGACCTTACCCTCTATTTCATATTCCTGCTAAGCTGTTATATGTGTCACTGTTATTTCTAAGTCAGTGAAATAAATTAAGATTCCACAGGAGGAAAATGTAAGAGTGGTGTGTTTCTTCTCTCTGTACTTTCGTTGCCCAAATCACATTGTGAAAATTGGATATTAGATAAATTTTATAGGTAATGTAATTATTTAATTATATTCAATAGATGCTGTTTAAAAGAAAGCTCACATAGTATTTTTTATCACAATATTTACAATTATAAATTTTTAGGAAATCTGAAATGTGTATCTCTACGTCAGTGAGTTCTTTTCTACTCACGCAGCTGACAGATTTTTCTTCTTCCCTTAGTCCCCTGCAAGCAAACAGTTGAGTGCTTCATTACATGGATCATTTGTGCTTCCTAGATAACCAGAAGGTGTAACTCTTGTGTTGATCAATTATAGGAGACTTCCCTTGAGGCCTTAGGAAAAGAATTCTTGAAAGAAATTCTTATCTGCTTTGCCTGACTCTCTCTGATGACTGATAACACATCTAAAGGCTAATACGTGTTAGAAGCTGACACACATTTAGGGAAGGTGTATTGTGCCCTGGAGATCTGATGCTTTTTTTCACTGACTGGGATTCTATCATCCTCTTGTGTCTAGTGAATTTAGAAAAGTCAACTTGGTAAGCAAGCACATAATTGAATTTGTTATTTTTTTAACATCACAAATGTATTTGTCTGAGTCCCATCAAAGTGATACATGAAAGTTTTATGTAACGTGTTATAGAGAATGTAGTTAAAAGGAATTATTTTGGCTAAGAAAAAAGTTGTATAGTAGACTCTGAACTTGAATCAGTTTAAAAGTTAGATCATATTGAAGAAATGTATAAATTATAAAGAGCTATTTTATCACTTTAATGTCTTTCTCTTTAATGAGAACTGTTGTTTCTGTTTTTGTTTTGTTTTGATTGTTTCTGTTAGATTTTATGTTGCACTTTTTGAAGAACTCAGGGTATGCAAAATTATTCTCTCTTTCCATAAGCAAAAGGAAGGAAAGAGTTGCATAAAGTATTCGGTAATCTTCTATTGATATATGATACTATTTTGTAGATATGAAATGTCTTAATGACATAAAGTTTATACAGCCTTGGAATTTAAATCTAAAAAAGGCAATATTTATGAAGTTCAGTGTCAAGTAAGAAAAAGATATATGGGAATGAAAATCATTGATGCCTATGCAAATAGACTAAAATTTTATAATCTGTCCAGATTAAGAGTAGAAGAGTAGTTGAATATTAGAGGAGCATATAAAGGATAAATAATTACTTTTGTATGCAGAGTGAAATATAGAGAGAAGAGTCAGGAAAATACCACATTTGATCTGCTTAATCTGGGAAGATTTTGTGGAAGGACAAAATGGATACAGGCATGTCATCAAATGAAACATTTCAATTTTCTTTTTTTGTGAGACATTAAAAAATATTAATTAAGAAGTTTGTGCCATCTTTTTCTTTAATTTTGCAAATGCGCAACTAACCCAGGAATACAGTACAATTAATTTCGAACATAACTGTTAATGGATTCAGCTATTACATGTTCTCCAGTGAGTCAGATTGTTCTACTGGAGAGTAAGTAGTTATCTATATAGTTATGTTCATCCATCTTCCATTTGAAACATTCCACTGTTAACACAATAATTGGTTCCTCTCCCCAACAATGTTCTGCTATTTTTACTTTTATTTTTATTCATTTTTCGGGGATAAGAAGCAGAAAAATGCAAACATTCTCAGGAGAGGTAGTCAATTCTTTAAGGAGAGTTAACTGGTAGGAAACTTTCAACTGGACAACTAGCTGAGAACAAGTCGGTAGATGGTGTATTATAGTAGTTAAGTGAAAGAGCTCTGGCTGGGGTCCACAAAGACTTGGTTTGCATCCTAATTGTATGATCTGGGTGTTTTAATTGATAAAATGTGAATGATTATAGTATCTATTTTGTAGGGTTGTTGGGAGGATCTCCAGAGATAAGACATATAAAGAGCCTTGCACATGGAAAGAGTTCACTGAATCTTATCTATATGGTAATTATATAGAGGAAAGAAGAGGTGAAATTTTAGAATGCTGATTCTTAAAATACTACTTGAGTTCTTCATGAGAATGTTTAATTTTTTAATGTTCATTTTAATGATCTATAAAAAAATCATTCTGCCTCACCTGGTTAACCAATGAGATGACCAGATTGTAAGCATGTACTATCACATTCACACCATACTCAAACCAAGTCATGTCAAGCCAAGGCTCTATGAGTGGAGTTTTTAAGGTGGTTCCAGGAAGACAGAGCGGTGGAATCTTAGATCATCACCCAAGCTACAGGAGAATGGCTAACCTGGAAGAAACTACACCATATTCAAATTTCAAGCAATTTATCATAGCAAAGCAGCAAACTGTGGTTAATTCAAATTTAATAATTGTAGAGGTTTTTAAATGTTATTTTATGAATTTTTAAGCTCCCTATGGACTAAAAGTATACTAAAATTCTACCTAGTTTATGTTGGTGTATATTTAAGAAAACTTTTAAAATAAGTTAGGACTAGGGGTCTCTGAAAATATATAAATATAGAAATATAAATATCATTTATAGAAGGTCCACATAGTCCTTAAGTTTGAGACACACCTTGTGAGCTTGGAACACAGACTTAAGAGGGCAGTTTTGGGTTGGACACCCAGAGCAATAATTAAGTGTCAGTCATCCTTGGGCTCTGCGTTGATAGAAGGGGGATAGTAGGTTGGTATTCGGGAAAAAAGTGGAAAGCACATAACAAGGATGGTGAGGGATATTGGAAGGCAAATGTTTCATATTTCAGAATTTACCCACAAATGACCCTCCTTCAGAGCTTAGCCACCAAACAATTCATCAAATTATGTTTCTCATCCATTATGATCTCCCTCTGTAGCTGTCCTTTGATTGGATGGCTAATGATGAAACATGGGACTCCAGACAGGATTCAGGCATGCTGGCTACTTTTCAGTCCATTCTGTTGGCAGGATGTGGACCTTAAACATATGGTGAGGCAGGACCCTTATGCGCATTCTAGAGGTTTATTCATATCTGCCTGCTGCAAGAAATTAGCACTGTTCACACTTGTTTAGCCTTAATAAAAATCTTTTTAGCTGAAGCACAGGGATAAGGTCACCATCTGCCACATAGAAATGCCAGTGTTAAATGAGCAACAGGAGGAAGGTGTCTTTCATTCTTAGGGACTTTTAGAAAGAACTTCAAATAGATTAAGCACTAATTGATTCCCCTCTTCACCAGTTTAGACCATCATTTACATTTTATATTGTCAATTGCATTATAATAGCTGTGGAATCTATTAGTATCTCATGCTTGCCATTCCTAGAAATAGCACTGCAGGTAGCTTTTAAAAATATGAATGTCTTTAAAATCAAACATATACTGTCTGTACAGACACTGCTTGACACTAAAGCTGAGACAGCTGAGTGAGCATCTTTGATATTTTTTATGACAGGGTTTAGGTAGATTATAGACTATGAACTATCTTTACTAAAAAGTACAGTTTTAAATGAGGGTATATACTGTGAATAGGATTTTCTGACTGATAAATTCATTGAAAATTAGGAAAACTAATGAATGCAGTCTTTAAACCCAATTTTCACGAGTGGATTTTTTTTGAGCCCTTAAAAAGTATTAGGTACTTCAAAAATCTGATTATATCACCAGAGCCTAATTGTGAGAGGATAGTTAAAATATTTAAATGACACTTTGTTGTTATATATTTGTATCCTGTGAATTATAGTGAATGTTTACATTTCTTTGATATGTTCTGTAAGCAAATCACAATTAATGATGACAAGATGAATGATTAAAAATGGTTTTGAATAAAATCAGAATGTTGAGATTTTTAAAAATTGCCTTATATTAAAAGGAATGAATTGTTCTTTTTTGTGCTCTTATAACATCTGCTTTAAAAGGCTTTGTTAAAAATCAAAATCTGCATCTGATATGAATGAATGTAACATCCAACCTTTACTGTGTTTGACCGCGTTTAGCCTTTTGTCTGTTATTTGTGGCAGTATAGCTTTAATTCTCAAACATATATTGGCATTTTTATTGTAAGTAGATTATACTGTTCATATCTACAAAATCATCAGACTTTTTCAGTTGAGGGAAAAATGAGACACAATGGGCATGTGAATAACAAATGAACAAACAGAAAAATATGTAATCACGAACCAGAAACTTGTCCTCATTTTATTTTGATTCAAAAAATTTTTTCTTACACAATTACACAAATTAGAGAGAAAATGTCTAGACAGACCCAAGCTCTCATTCCTGTTGCTGTGGTCACTAATCTCATTTCTTTGACCTTATTTTTCTCTGTAACCTTTACTTCTTAGCAGTCTGTACCACTTATTCTAACTTTATTAGTAATGATCATGAGGATATCTGTTTCACAGGTGCTATAAATGATCTTTGTTGGATGGTTATATCATATAAGCCTTCCCTTCTCAGTGATGGAGAATTTTTTCCTTATACTTTAAGATTTATATAACTTTGGCATGGTTGAAAAATCAGCCAAGTCATTCATCAAGTCATAAATACACTACTTATGTGTTTGTACAGAGGCCTACATACAGATTAGGAGACAAAAAGTTTGAAGTCTACAAAGCAAAGTTGAAAAAACTAATGCTAGTATTTTTGTTTCCTACAACCTATAAAATTATTTCTAATTTCAATATATTTTATTTTTGGCTAACTACTTCTTTTCTTGCCTATTAAAACAATAAATAGATTATTAATGTGAATATGTATGTTACTTTTTTCATGAAATAGCTTTTGTTATTAGTAATTTTACACACCAAATGTTAAGTGTCAGCACTTAGATATCTTTTTAATCTTTATCTTTAGACACTGAAAAATGCTTCACTTTGTAAATGAAACTCAAACATTTTTTATTTGGAATATTTCTTGATATTTTGAGTTATTTTATTAGGGTACCTTTAATTGTGTATTCTGAAGTTTTTACTCAAAAATGTCCCAATTTTTGAGAGGCAAAATCATACTTTGTTCAGTAGGGAGATAGGTGGGATTTGCCAAATCTCATAAACTTATAAAGCAACACACATATCAGCAGAAAATCTAAATAACATTGGCATCAACTTTCCCAACCATGCCCCAGGCAGGTCTAATTCAGTTTCTACAAATTGACAAAGACTCTTGGTGAGTGGGGAAAGGTTGTGTGCTGAAGGTCATCCCGCAGAAGGACTTGTGTTTGTTCCGGAGAAGTTTCTGTTCTGCAAAGTATCAACTCACGGGGGAAACAAAGCGTCTTCATCACCGTCCACAAAACCACCATTTAAGCCAATTTTTCTCAAGAGCAATGAACTTTGCTGATGATTTTAGGAGAGCCGGGGGAGGCAGTTCTATTGCCTCAATGCAAATGACTTTAAATTGGAACTTAAGTCAACCTTTCTATTAAGACATCTCTCAGGAATTTGATTTGGCCTCAATTTCATAGCTTTGCACTGGCTCCCCTTTCCTCTTCCTCTCTTATCATCCTATTGAATGTTCTCTTTTTCCTCCAGGAGGAACCAAATCTCATTTTTGTACTACGAAGAAAATCTCATTTTCCTATTTTGCACAAAGCCTTACTGTTGCTTCGTTGTGTTGGCTTCCAGCTCTGCCAAAGTGTTGCTTTCTACTTGAGAAGGCATTTTCCCAGACAAAGAAGTTTCCTCCCTAATGGAAATGCTTGTCCTGGCTGTTAAAATGGCACTTTACTTATTGATTGATTGATTGACTTTTACTGTGTTACTAAGAGTTTTCTTTGCAGATTGACAACTCAAGAGTGTACTAAATGGTTAAAAACAATGGATTAATGCAAAGTGCTCTGTTCAGTGGTTCCTACTTTTGCTTTTCCCTCAGTCATTATGTTACTCTTGGAAATATTAGCCTTTTAAAAAAAGATGGAAGTGTTCTGTAATTACAGATATTCATAAAGAAATATGGAATGAATTATTGAGAACTTGAGAGCAGCAAAAAGCCTGAGCATAAAGTAATTATGTAATCTAAGGAAAACAGACTATTAACAGTATATTGACAAACAGGAATGACATAAGCAAACATAAAATGATTCTCTGTGAATCACAAGACAAGCCTATTTTTAAACCCAAAGATAGTTTGGATGTCAAAATAACTCTGTGCCAGTCATGTTACTCTAAAATTCATGTAATTAAAAAATTAACTTAGGGGCCGGCCCCGTGGCCCAGTGGTTAAGTTTGCGTGCTCAGATTTGGCGGCCCAGGGTTTTGCCAGTGTGGATCCTGGCCGTGGACCTGGCAGCACTCATCAAGCCATGCTGAGGCAGCATCCCACATAGCACAACCTGAGGCACTCACAACTAGAACATACAACTCTGTTCTGGGGGGCTTTGGGAAAAAGAAGAAAGAAAAAAAAGAAGAAGTTTGCAACAGATGTTAGCTCAGGTGCCAATCTAAAATAAATAAATAAAATAAGCTTAGTGACACATTAATTTTCTTTAATATAGCTGAGAAAATATATTGTTCTTATATTTTTCAGGGACTCTAGTTGGGATTAGAAGCTAGTAGCATAATTTTTGAAGCCTTTTTCTTTGGAAAGGGAGTATGTAGGCTGTTTTTGGTGTTTGGAATCAATGCAGAAGGCTATTTTAGCTAGTACCCCTCTGACCAAATCGCTGAGGAATCTTCATATTTTGCTATCATTACAGTCATAATTATCAATTAACAGTTAATTACTTCCCATCCCACCTGTGGAAGCTTGGCGTGTATCCTTGGAGATAGAGAAGTCTGCAGCTATTGATAGAACTGTACTTTAGGAAGCGTTACTTACAAGAAGAGAACATTCATAGAAGAGTGCTATGTTATGGAGCTGGCCCCGTGGCTGCGTGGTGAAGTTCGCGCGCTCCGCTGCAGGCGGTCCAGTGTTTTGTTGGTTCGAATCCTGGGCGCGGACATGGCACTGCTCATCAAACCACACTGAGGCAGCATCCCACATGCCACAGCTAGAAGGACCCACAACGAAGAATATACAACTATGTACTGGGGGGTTTTGGGGAGAAAAAGGAAAAAAATAAAATCTTTTTTTTAAAAAAAAGACTGCTATGTTATAATGTATTTACAAATTATTTACTATCTAAAAGTTTGATATTATTTGTACCAATTGAAAAGGCAATTTCAGATTATTTTTGAGTGTTAAAGTGTGTAGTATTTTCAAGTAAATACAATTTTATTTCTTTGAATCACAAGTGACCAAGACTGACCTAAAAAGTGTTTCTAAATCATTTTGCCATGTAGAAATACTTGGTTTCGGATTTAATCAGTGAATGAATGCAGACATATATCACTGATTATTATGTACACTAGTGAAGCCAAAGTACTGATATTTTTATTCCCCTCAGTAAATTAAACTTTCTCCCTTAGATTCATTCATGTGACAAACATTTGTTGATCACCTACTGTTGTCAGGCCTGTGTTCAGCACTAGAAAAATAAAATGAATACTGCTCCCTCTTCTCAGTGGATTTCCCAACTTTATCAACAGGCAGGACAAGGATTGTCCGTGATACATCTGTGATTGAAACATGCTGCTCTGAGCGAAATGGGGAGCAAAAGATGGAGATCCACAACAGACCGGGCAGTTCAGGCTTCCCGAAGCAGGTGATGCCAGCTAGAAATTAAAATGTGTTATTGTGAGTAAAGGAAGAGGAAAAGGCGTTTTCATGCAGAGAAATCACTGTGAGCAGGGGCCTGGAGGTGGGATGCAGCCCGGCATCTTCAGGGCACGTCAGGTAATTCGGTTTGCCTAGAGAAGAAGGCATATGTGAGGCCTGAGCTGAAGGTTTGGTTACAGAGATAGTCAGGAGTGAGATCAGGAAAGGTTTTCTGATTTGAAGTAAGGGCTGTGAATGACAGCTTAAAAATGATGGAAAATCTCTGAAGGATTTTGAGCAAAGGAACGGCATCAGATTTGTATTTTAGGAAGAGTATTATGGAAGCAGTGGGAATGTGATTTTATGTGTGTGTGTTGGAGTGGGGCTAGGTGGGTTTAGGTAGATTTGAAATACAGGAACAAAGTGAGAGACATGTTCAGAGACTGAGTAACCCAGAAAAGAAGTAAGAGGTCCGGACTGAAGGAGTAGGAGTGGGGATGGAGAAGTGATGAACGGGACAGTTGACCCAATGTGACTTAGGCACCAAGTGGAAGTGAGAAGTTATGGGAAAGCAAGACTTTAAAACCATCTCCTTCCTTATCTACAACTTGTATAAAGCTATTTTTCAATGTCAACGAGAGGATGTTTTTGCTTGTCATTTTAACAAATGGTACAATGTGAAACCGATAATTATTTTGTATTTGGCAGTTTTAATAAGCAATTATTTGCATCCAATATATAATTTTTGATATATTAGCTGTGTGATATAAAGATGTAAAAATAGGCTTACAAATGCATCATAGCAATCTTACATTATTCTTTATTATGTATCTTTCAAAAGCAGTTAGTCTTGATTTTTAAATTTCATTTTGTTTTTTCATAGATCTTAAAGTGTTACAGAGTTCATAGTGGGCATTCAATTTTTTAATGAAATTCTGCTTCTGAGAACTGTGCTCCCTAGAGTTTTCACTGTGACAATGGCTGTGCTTGGCAAGGGGTAATGTCATACCTTGTAGTGATTTTTACTATCAAGGAACATTTATTAAATAAGCAACTTCGCTTCCTTTGGATCTTCTGCAGCATGATTAGTAGTGGGTGTAGAAATGCCATTTCTGACCGTCTTGAGTCCGTTCCAGACTAAATACTTTCCTGAACCACATTCTCCATGTCTTTTAAGCAGAAAGTCACCTTTAAATAATCACTTGGAAAAACCCTATATAGCTGGTATAATTCGTATGACTGTTTCTTCTATTACTTCCCTGTGTCAATTTTTGTTGGTCTACTTTCCCTCTCTCATCCACCAGAGTTATGTAAAATAAGAAATGAATATGGACATTTCGCCACACATTATGTGGATTATAATGAGAGATATTGGGCAGCTATTTAGAATGTTTTGTAGACTTTTTCAAGTAAAACAAAATATGTCAGCATTGGCTTATAACCTGAGTTTAATTTATTTCTTATAACTTTTCCGCCAACCTTATTTTCATTTACACCAGGTATTCTATGAGTCTACTGATTGCAAAAGACAACAAAGAACAAAATGAGAATTTTCGCAGAGTATATATTAGTCCCAGTTGCTTGGCTATTTTGATAGCACATATGAATTATTCACCATCCATATTTAACAGCATATGTTATACTCCTTAATACATCTATAACCATCCACTTCCAGAGGGAAAACTATTCTGCTGCTTGTGGTTTGTTTATTTAGTTTTTCAATGAAAGCTGAAGAGAGCATTGAACATTTCCCCGAAGACCTACTACAGCCTGAATATTACTACTTTAGCGTATTATCCTCCATTATATTTTCTGAAAATATTTCCTTGGGAATCCTATCAGATTTTAAAAATAATTTTAAATACATTTTATTCTGAAAGCTTGCTAATTGATTTTTGCACTATATTGCTATGACATTTAAAAATGTATATACGTATATATATAAATATATAGGACATGATAAGTTGGTATTTATGTCTTTGATATGAGAAAATGATGTCTGGTTAGATAATGTCAGGATGATATTGAATCAACTATCTCAAAGGAACAGTGAAAGCCTCATTTATTATTATTAATTATTATTATTATTGGCATTTTTCTCAGGCATCAGAGAAGTTTGCCATAAAGTGTATTTTTTTAACCTAGAAAATGTACTACTGGTTTTTCTCAATGATTTCTGTTCTATTTCAATGCTAAAATAGATTATATATTTTTAGACAAGTATGAAATTATAGATGCAAAATTTATGAGTTCAAAATGCTTCTTCTATTATTGACAAATAACTTAATCACTAGAAACATTTATCACTTTTATTGGCGTAGCTGACAGACAGCAGACTGCTGCTGTCTTGCAGGAATCAGGCAGCAGAAGCATGTCATAATTCAATTGAAACACATTTCTCCTATCAGGAAAACTAAATAGCATCAAATACCCTTGACTTTACATAGCGTGATGACAATAACCTTGACTAAACACAGATCATTTGCTTCAGCAAAAGAAATAGGTCTAAATATCAGTATATAAAATCCTATATCTCCCTCTAAATTATGTAAACTAGTTATACTTTTAGAATCATTTCTTTCGAAGGTACCTTAGCAATGAGATAATTCACCGTCTTCATTTTGTAGATAAGAACATTCAGGTCCCTTACAGGGTAAATGATTTCCCTAAGATCAAGCAGTTGGTTCGTGGCTGAGTAGGGATATCATGCAAGACTCATGACCTCAGCCCAGTCCAGCATTCTTTTTGCATTGCATTATGCTTAAGTATATTTTAGGCATAATAAACTCATTTTAATGATCAGTAATTTTTCTCTAATCTTTCGAATGTGTGTTTTCCTTTTATAGGAAGTTTAAAAACGCCTAAATCATTAGGTGCAAAATACACTTGTGACATTTTTGGGTAACTTGCTTTGTGATGTTTATATGAAATATGATGATAAGCTTGTACATTAGTCATTTTGTTTAGTCATTAGTTCTGAAAAGTAATTCTTATGGAATTTAGAGAAGTATTTGCCCCATAAATATTAGTAGATTTGATTATAACAGTCAGGGGGTTTTATAGGGATAAGGGCAATTATATTGAAATATACTTAGATGATAAAACATGAATATAAAATGAAAGTCTCTATTATGAATATTCGTTTTAGAAAAATAACACAATTACAGCTACATTTCTGCATAATAGGCAAAGAGAAGCTATAGTTCTTTTGAACTACAATATGTGGTCCAAAGGAGCTTTATATTTTCAATTTATGCTGCCATTTTTCTAGTTGGTAGAAAATGTAATTAGCAGTCACTGTTATGCAATTTTGTATTTGGTAGAATAGCTTTACTTTTGGGGGGGCTGGTAATATTTGTATAAAGCATTAAGATATAAAATCCATAGATTTCTAGTTATGATTTCTAGTTACACTGTTTTATGATGTTCTGTCTATCAACTTTTTAATAATGAAATTGGTGAGTATTGGTGACCTTAATCTTGTATGAAGGTTTTTCCTGGAAGAGGTGTTTCCTGAGGAAAACCATGCCCTAGTGTTTTCAGTCTCCTTCTCCCTATAATTTTTAACAGATAAAATGAAAAGAATGAAAACAGCCTTGAAGTGGAAGGGGAAGTGACGTCACCAAGGGAAGTTTTCAATTTGAGTGGGTATATGGGAAAGAAGTCTGAGGATCAGGAGTGACCAAGTGTTTATGAAGCTGGCTTCCTTGTGGGGTGTCCATGGGATTACTGTTGGATCAGCATGATGGAAGTGAATTTTGAGAAGTGGCAGATAAGCAAGTAGATTGTAGAAAGCCTACCAAATTAGAGAGTTTTCACTCCAAGCTGCAGATGAGAGGAAGTCACTAAGGCATTTAAGCCATGAACTCCCGTGATGTAGAGTGCCCAGAAGATGCTTTGGTGTTTACTTTAAGCATTGGAGCCACCTTGACCAACGCTTTGGTGCATGGAGGAAGACTAGATTAGAAGGAACCTCAGTGACCTATCAGCTCTTTGCTTGTACCTTTGTTTATTGAATCTAAAAGCGAGCTTCAAAAATCCATTCTATCTAATCTATTTCCAAGTTTTGTCAGTAGTAAATGAGAGTGGAGCTTTCTCTGCTAGATATGCAACAATCCAGAAGAATAAGAGCCAGAGTTGATGCTTAGGTAATCTTGTAATCCTGGCACACATAAGATTCTTTGTAGTAATTACGAAGTATTTAATTTTACTGAAGCCTCTCTCAATGACCAGGTATATGAAATAGCACCAAGTCCTGGAAAGATATACTTACATGGAACAAGATAAATTCTCTGAGAATTCTGTCCAGATATTTGGTTAGAGCACACTAGGCTTTGAAATCAGGCACCTGGGCTGCATTATTGAAGAGAGAAAGTTTGTCTAAGTCATGCCCTCTCCTTTTTTCAGGGAGTTTCAGAGATGAGGGAGAGTTTGTGATGAAGAAGGGCTATGCTGTTCCTCAATTCTTACCACACAGATAACTTCCTTCTCTACCTTTATGCAGAGTCAGTCTTACATTCTGACAAGGTAATTTCTTGCCAGATGTTTGGTAAATTTAATGTAATTAAAACATTAACAAGTAACGTTTTAGTACATTACTACAATAGTAATGTAGTAATGTTTACTGTCTAGTAATGTTTTTGCCAGAATGAGGTTAAAATACCTGAGGTCATTTTTGGCATGAACCAGGGGAAGAACCAGAGTGTTTCATCGAAATGAATACTGGTCTAAAACATCAAAGACACTGACCGTTCTAGGACTGCCTCCCTCCTGACTGAGCTTACAAATGTGTATAAGTCTCCTTTCCTCCTGAGCCTTCGTTTTTCATTTATAAATTCGAGGTAATAATGTCTGTCCTGCCTTGACCATAGCATTATTACAACAATAAAATGAGACGATTTTATTGAATGGGAATTGTCCTTATTTTTCACTTGTATAGGAACACTACTAGTTTACAATCTTTTGACAAAGAGCTTTGACAGCCATCTTATAACATATGAAAATCACCAACATGTAACACATAAACTGCTGAAACAATGCAATGTAACTTATGCATAGTGACAGACAATGTGACTTACATATAGGAACAATATCATATGATTTACACATAGTAGCCCCCCTGTTTTGCATCATTCATTTGTTCACTCAACAAATATTTATTAATACCAAATACTAATTATACTATATGGTATTCCCAGGTAAATAAAAAAGACAAAGATCTTTGCTTTCATGGAGGTTGCCTTTTGATAGGGGAATAGCAAAATTAGGGAGAACTTTTTTTCAGAGTTATATAGGAAATGACACGTTAACACTGAAAAATTGTTATCGCTTCATTTTATTTGTCAGTAGGAAAAATACTATCTGTTAAGAGGAAAGTCTGTATTTTTCTCTTTTAAATACCAAGAAATGTACAACCACTCTCTAATCTCCCTAAAGTTAAAAAAATACAAACTCTAATTCTTTTGATTTTTGACTAAAATCGATGTCAACTGTAAAGGTATCAGTTTTCATCTTTTCCTTTCTTTCTATTTAGACTGTATTTGAAAACTGAATATAAGGAAGCTCTAAATAGACATGAGTCTTAAAATATTTTAGGCATCATTAGTGCTTCTAGTAATATTTCATAATATCTTCTCTTCTCCCTATAAATAATCATCCTACTCTGTATTTAACCAAATTATTCTGAGTTGTTTAACTGTTATTGAAAAATGTAAAGAATGCATGCGAAAAGCTTAAAAGTCCTCTTCAATAGTAGGCATATATCTTCCATAGTCTATTGCCCTCAGAGTTAATGCGATCTCTTGGCAGACCTTGTGGGTAGAGGATGTGAAAGAGGTCATGGGTTGTGATGTTTGAAAGTTTTTGATTTCATTCTGTGGGAAAATATTTTTATCAACAGAAGAAAACAGTGCCTGTTATTATAGTATGAACAACTTGTTCAAGGTTCTCACACATGTGGTAGAGGTGAATTTGATGTGAGACTAATCTGAGAGATTGTTGAGAGAATTACCATTATCACTTTTGGGGCCTGTTCCAGTTAATACATTTATGGATGGATGGATGTCTCTGTTGGTTTGGGGGAACCTGAGTTCTAATCTTGGCTTTACCATATGCAACTTTGAAACCACTTTTCCTCTCTGGGCTTGTATTTCCTCATCCAAAATAAAGTGATCAGACCAAATCATGTCTAAATTCTTTTATTTAGGATCTTACATTCCTACATACATAAACTTTTTTTTTTGGTGATGCTTCTGCTTAACTTTCAAAATGATTTTCTTGATGTTGCATTCCTCATAATAGGTGGGTTAACCCGTTCTCTTCTACAGGGCATCAATTTATATGTATAGAAAACATGTAAGTGTAATTATTGGAGTTTCCTTTATAATGCTGAGAGAGGAAGAACTTTCAAGTTCTAGGAAAGAGAAGCTGAATAGTATTTCATTTCAAGAAGTGATTTTTAGGGGGAGTGGCCAGTCCAGTGGTGCAGTGGTTCAGTTTGCACGTTTTGCTATGGTGGCCCAGGGTTTGCCAGTTTGGATCCTGGGTGTGGACCTACACACTGCTTGTCAACCCATGCTGTGGCAGGCATCCCACATATAAAATAGAGGAAGATGGGCAGGGATGTTAGCTCAAGGCCAATCTTCCTCAGCAAAAAGAGGAGGATTGGTGACAGATGTTAGCTCAGGGCTAATCTTCCTCAAAAAAAAAAAGTGATTATTTTTTAGAAAAAAAAATCAGTTCTGCTTAAAATAGTTGAGTTGAACATCTATATTTTAATTAGAATTCTAAAACTGTTACTCTTTTGAACACTATGACTACTGGATTTAATTTTGAACATAAACCTACTTATAGAATACCCCCATTTGACTGTTTTGGTTCCAAGTTTTGCCAAAATGTCATAAATATTCAGAGAAGAGTGTGCCCTATTTACGTAAGGAGGTGATACACGATTAGATTTTATTTCAGGACTAAAAATCACCATGACAGTTATCTCAGAGAGACACTATTTTCCATTAAGTAACTGTGGCTAGAGAGCCATGAAAAGTAGAAGTGGGACACTTTATGTTCCATAGGAATACTCCAAGAAGAGCCAAAAGTGTCTGGAGGCCAGTTGACTGTTCTACTGTGGAAACCCATTCCCTTAAAACATAGGTAAAGTCCAACTGGCATTTTGATTTCCTCAACACTGACTTATTCATTTCTTTTCTTGGAATATGGTGGTATTTTTTAAAATTTTAATATGGTGATATTTTGAAGCACTTCTGTAGAAGCAAAATTTGTGAACTCACCATCCTGCCTGTTATAGTAACATAGTGTTTATTTTCTAGGTAAACTTGTTAATTTGTTCTCTTTTGGAATTAAGCTGTTGAAGTCAAAGAAATCTTCTTAGGGGCTCTTCAAATGACTAGCTAGTTTTCTCCAGGCATATGGTGCTCTTCCATAGAATTCTCATCGTCTAAGTATGTGATATGATTTTGGCGCACTCCAGATAAACCCAAGTATCCAGCAATACTTCTCTGACAGGTCTTATGGATTATAAAATCTCACCATTAGAGAGTTTGTCCTCTAAATGAAGGTGCTACTAAAAGTATATTTTAGCAATTTTGGAAACGTAGTATTTTTTCCTCTGACAGAGAAAGAATTCAGGTTTAGCATTATAATATAGTTGTTCTGGAAAGGAAAATATTAAAATGGTGGTGATATTCTTAAATGACTATAGCTCTTATCTGAATATAAATATGACTTAATCTAATTAAGAGTGTGCTCAGCAACATGCTAGTCCCATGAAGAGACATGGAGCTATAGCAATGTGGTCTTTATTTATGAGGAACTTTTGCTCTGCATGTAAGGATGAAATATGGATGATTACAGAGATACTAACAAAATAAGCAATGAATAATAATGTATTTAGAACTTACTACATACTATATGCTATGCTAAACATCTTTTATGGGTCATCTCATTAAGTAATCGAAAGAGTCCTTTGAAGTAGGACTACTGATATCTCCATTTTGCAGAAGAGAAAACAGAGATACAGAAAACTTAAGAAACATCTCCAGGGTCATAGGGTCCACACATGTTGGTGGGAGTGTCAAACCCCAGGCAGTATGACTGTAGTCTGTGCTCTTAACCTCCCATGAACCTGAACCTGTGAAGGGGTATAGTCCAGACAAGAATTTCTATAGGGATTCAGAGAAGGCAGTCATGGTTAAGGAAGGCATCCTGGAGGAAAGGGACTTACAGCTGTGCTCAGAAATGTGTCTTGTATTGGTCAGCTCAGACTGCCATACCAAAATACCATAGATAGGGTGGCTTAAACAGTAGACATTTATTTCTCACAGTTCTGGAGGCTGGAAAGGCCAAGATCAGAGTGCTGGCAGACTCAGTTCCTGGTGAGAGCCCTCTTCCTGGGTTTTAGACATCCACCTTCCCACTGTGTCCTCACATGGAAGGGAGAGAGAAAGAGAGACCTGGTCTCTCTTTCTCTTCTTGTGAGGCCACTGGTTCCATGATGACCGCATCTAAAAAGTAATTACCTCCCCAAGGTCCCATATTGTATATGCAAATATCATCATGTTTGGGATTAGGGCTTCATCTTATGGATTTGGGGGAGGGCACAAACATTCACTTTGTCTTGAATAGAGGTATTACTTTAAGATAAATGTTGATAAAGGAGATCATGGTCACATTGATTTTAACAGTTTATTTATAAGGTTGCTAGGTGTATTTCTCCTTGTTGATATTTGGCCTGCCTCTGGTATAACTTTTCCAAACAAGAAGAATAGCAGAGCTATAGCAGAGCAGTCTTAGGAAAGTGATGACAATGACAAAAAACAAGAAAATTCTTATCTTAATATAGACACTATACTAAGTGCTTCTCATAAAATGCTTTTTGAATCTTCATTTCCATTTCTGGTAATATGATGAAATGGCTGATACAAAAAATATTGGCCACGCATACACACACCCCAAGCACATTTCTTTTTAAAAGTATGACTGATCTTGTGAGAAAGTAAGAGAAATCTTCAGAGATCAGAAACAGTGAGAAAGTGGACACCCAGAGAGGTCTGCCCCTTCTTGGTGATCCTTTAATGGGAATTTACACTGCCAGTGTGGGTGGCTTGACAAACACCAAGTCAAAAATATGGTTAAGCTGTCTTGGGTTGGACCCCATGTACATGTACTTTAATTTTTTAACCATCTCCAAAATGTTTAATTATGAAAAAGTCAAAACATATTATACTGAAAGAGTAGTACAATGAATCCCCAGATACCTACCACTTAGATTTAAAAATTGTCAGCATTTTGCTAAATTTGGTTTATATCTGTCTCTTGTTTCTCTGTCTCTTTTCTTTCCATTTTCTATTTTTTTGTTGAACCATTTGAATCTAAGTTGCAGACATCATAATGCTTTACCCATAAATATTTCAGCATATATCTCCAAAAAATACTCGCCTACATACGACACGTCTATCTTCATCACATCTAAGATAATAATTCCTTAATATCATCTCATGCCTACTCTATATTCAGATTTCCATGGATGATGATAGGTCATCCTTTATTCTTGTTATTTTCTATAACTAGGGTTCTATCATAGTTTACACACACACTAGCTATGTGTATATATATACATATATTAATTGAAAGTTAGTTTTTAATACATATTAGGTAAAGTGAAACTTTTTTGGCAAAATTGTTTCTATTATGTATTTCATATTTCATTTCTTTGGGAGGTACAAGATATCATGATGTTGCACTATTAGCGAGTCTAAGGGATCACTTGGTTAAGGTGGCGATTACCAGATCTCCTTGTAAATATATTTATTTTTTCCTTTGCCATTAGCACATTATACTTAGGGTGATACTTTGCCCCTAGTTAAATATCTTGTTTCCAAATAACTTTTCCCCTATTAGTGTCAGCATTCTGTAATGATAATAGCTGAATCAGTTACTTTGAGAGTTGGTATTCATTAGCTGATATTGAACATTTATTAGCTGATATTTTTCTGTAATGATGACTTTTCCTTCATCAGCTGGGAATGAACTGCCATTCCTCCTGAAAGGTAAATGATTATTTTTCTCCTTTCAATTGCCAATTCTCAGAGAAGGTTATTGGCGTAACAGTCACTTCTGATAAGAACAAATAATGAGTCTCTCCTCCTCCATTTTTTCTCTCTCTTGAGTGTCATTGAACTATATGAACTCATTTTAAAAAATGCATTCCGTGAGTTATGATAAATTACAGTTATCATTCTTTTGAAGGCCACATTGTCCTGGACAACAGAGCTATATCCTCTATCCTATTGACATGTTCTCTTTTGTTTTTGAGGATTTCCTTTCTATATGGCACAAGATGTCCTAGGCTACACTTGGACTTTCCCTGCCCCAGACCTGGAATTAGATTCCCCCAGGGAGCCCCAAGTAATATACTTTAAAGACAGATGATTCCCTAGGATGACTTTATCAGTAACATGGACTTACAATTAAAGAAATAATAAAAAATATATGGTGAGGCAAGTATCAGTGAAGACAGCAGAGAAAACCAATTCTAGAATCAGACTTTCAAAGACTATAAATATTATAATTATTATATCATAAAAAATTTGTTTACTATATTAATAGAGATAAAAGAAGGGATTGATGGTTTAGCAAAAGAACAAGAAAAAGAAGATTATCAAAAATAGCCTGGTAGATTTGAAATAGAATTAAATAGAACTTCTTGAAATAAAAAATATATAAATTTTATGTATATTTATAAAATTATAGAAATTAGAAGTACAATAGGTGACTTCAGTTGTAGCTTAGAGTCAGCTAAGAGAATTAGTGAACTAAAAGATCTGCAGAAATATCCAGAATGTAGCAGAGATGTGAAAGAGACAGAAGAGTTTTAGAAAAGATGGACTAAGAAGGCATAATATATATTTGATTAGGCTGCTAGAAGGTGAGATTAGAGAGAACAGAAGAAAAGCAGTAGTCAAGGAGGTAATAGCTAGGAGGTTTCTGGAAATATTAAAGACACGAATCCTCAGATTCAGGAAATCCAACAAATCAAAAGAGAAATTCATACCTAGCACATTGCAGTGAAATTTCACAATATCGAGGACACACAGAAAAATCTCAGGAACAACTAAGCAGAAAATATATATTACCTACAAAGGAGCAAAATTTGACTGACAGCTAACTTCTGACTAGAAACAATGGAAACCAGAAGTTAGTGATATGATGTCATCAGATTTTTAAGAGACAATAACTGTCAACATAGAATTATATCCTCAGAAACATTATTTTTCAAAAATATGGGCAAAAGACAAATGTTCTCAGACCACAAAAATTGAGAAATATTTACTAAATTCATCTTTTAGTGAATGTAATTTAGGAAGAACAAAAAAAGAGCCTTGAAGTGAGGTTAGGGATGCAAAAAGGAATTATCAGAGAAAATTATCAACATATGTGTAAGTATAAACAATCAGGGATTGTATAAAATAATAATGATGTCTAATTTGTAAAATTATAAACAAGAACTAAAATACTAGACATAGTAACATATAGATCTGAAGGATAATGATTAGAATTTAAACATTCTGTTATGTTTGCATTCTAGTGATTAATTTAGATTATATTAAGTTAAATGTATACGCTATAATTCCTAGGGTAACCATGAAAAGAACAGAAATAAGTATATAGGGAAAAATGGACAAGTGGATCTGTATGGGCAAGCAGAAATTCAGCCAAGGAGCTTAAGCAGGTTGCAGTCTTTGCCTGTGTATGACTGTGTTTTTTAAAGTATATATATTAGAAACCCTGAGGTTTAAAAACTTTAAAAAGTATTGCTTTTACTGATTATACTGTTTATAAAACTAATAAGTATTCATTATAGAGCATTTGGAATACCAAATTATATGGTTCACAATGAATACATATCTTAATCCATTTAAAAGCAAACAATACTCTGTTATGTAATACTTTATAAATATATGTCCACATATATAATAAAGAAAATTATCTGTAATTTCTTCTACTTAGAGATTGTCAATACTTTGATGCACCCTCTTCAGGCTTTTACAAACTCCATCTATTATGTTACCTACAATATATAAATTTATATCAGCGTTATCATGTATATGCTATATTATATAATCTATTATCTACATATTTGCCATCTACCTGTCTACCCACCTACCTACCTACCTATTCATCTAAATTTCCAGTTATCTATTACTTTATTTGGCTCTTAAGATGCAGGTAAGATTGAGATTGAGTTGGTCTCTGTGCATTATGGAAAGTTCATTGACTTCCCCAAGATGTTTGAATTTTGGGGCACATATGCATTTCTGATTATTTTCTTATGACAAATATCGTAATGTGGAATTATTGAGTAAAAGGTAAGGAATGTTTTTAAGGTCTCTGATTCACATTGCCAGATTACCCATAAAGGTCAAATTAGTTCAGACCTCAGAGTACATGGAAATGTACATTTCACTTACCAACACTGGGTTCTGTTATAAAATACATGTTTTGTTTTTTATATAAGATTTTTCTGAGTAAATATTTACACTGATTTTATTTTCTATCCTAAATTATACACTGAGGGCAAATAGGATGAGAAGGGAAAGATGTGTACTGATATTTTCTGTATCCTGACTTTTCTAAGGAGAAAAATAAAATAGCAAAATGCCAGCATGGCCAAAAATATCCAACCTGAAAATAAAGCCTTTTTAGGAGCAATGATGTGACACAATGCCTGTGATTCACTTTGGAAGTATGCCCATAACTCCCATTAGTAATAATGAAAGTTAATGACATGCCTTATGGGATCAGACAATGGTCTTCAATATTCGTAACTACTTGCTGGGGTAGAAGCTATTCTGTACTGTCAGTGGGTGTCAGTTTGTAATTACAAATTGCACAAACACTATGCACGGTATGTATTTTGCCAACAAGGATTAACTTGGCATCTGAAAAGATATTTCATTTTGAGCGTCCAAGAAAAACAAAATCTGTGCCTTTTAAAGTAACAAGGTTTGAAGAGTAAACACCCATGAAATATAATTTATTGCTTTCAAATTTAATGGAGAAGCATGTGTTTTTGGATTTTTTTAAAGTTTAAATGATCATTTACTAACAGTAGTCCCCAAGCAATGAGTTAGAGTTGTTTTTAATTAAAAAAAAGTCTACAGTTATCCTGAGCTTGAAGGTCACTTATATTTTAGGCCCATGTATAGTTTACTCAGTTTAGTGGATAACGTGAGGATTTAAAGAGAGATTGTTCAAATAAACCTTTGAAATAGCTTTGATCATGTTTTGAGAAATAGCTTTGTTACTTGATGGCTCCTGGTTTTATGTTTGGTAAAGGTTACTAAGTAGGCTAAAAAGTAACTAAAGTGAAAAATACAGGATTTTCATGAGGCTAAATAGATGGAATTCACTTTCATTTTCTCTGCCCTTCTCCTCACTCACTCTGCTCCAGCCTCTCTGGTTTTCCCAAATACATTAGTGTTCCTTTCCACCCCAAGGCTTTCGTACGTGTTGCTCTTTCGTAGTGTGTTCTCTTTCATTCACTGTCCTTTTCATTCTCCAGTAATCTGCTTCCTTGCAGAAGCCAACTTAAGAAAGCTACCCTTTCTGGTTCTTTCTCCTGAAACTATTTTTTTTTCCTTTCTTTATGGACCTTACCACAACCTGGCATTCTGTATTCATCTTTCCATTTGCTTATTCACTGTGACTCCTACATTAGATTGATGAGAAACTCCTCAATGTCAGAGATCATTTCTAACTTTTTAGCCATCTGTTTCCCATGCCTGCCATAGTGCTGGGCAGATAGTAGATGCTCAATAAATATTTTGTTGACTTCATGTCAAATGAGTGACTAAATGAGTGAATCAGAAATATGTACATTTTGGGGGTTAATTCTATTTACTTTTTATTGAACTTTGTTGAAATATAATATTTTGTCCTTTTGATTTTCACATTTTAAAATGAGATAATAACATTTTTGTTCCACCAGATGGGAGTATGAAGTTGAAAAGAATGCTTAACCTATTATTGCTTATTCTTTTTTATGTACCTAATATCATAAAATTTCATACTTATACTAAAGATTTATTCCTTATCTAAAAAGTTCCATATGTTCATATTTATAGCTAATTTAAAGTTAACTTTATATTCTGGATTTTAAAAGTGTTATGAAATTTTACTTTAAAATAAGAAATAGACATTTATGGCTAAAATGTTCTAACTTGTGCTTATCAAATATTCCAATTTAAATGTTAAACATTGAATATTTTTACGAGCTCATTTTTTATTAGTAAACACTTATAGATACTGTAAAGATAGGATATGTTTACAAAAGACTTTGATATGCGATGATAAATTTGGCTTTAGAAAAAGTTGATAATATTTGAAATAGCAATGCTATTTTCTTTCACTTACCCAATACAAATGTCTTGGTCAATTTAAAATAAAATATTCTATTTTTTTAGCGAACTTTATGCTTTTTATTGGTATATTAGTACATTTTATAACCATCATAATATAAAGGCTCTACTTGTTTTAGAACATTCAATTAATTGTATAGCAAATAAAACTTAAATTGCATTGTTTGCAAAAGTGGCAATGATATTTAAGTACATTTTAAAGTACTTTGATTTTGTAACTTCCTTAAATCTCCTGCTTTAGTTTTATGTTTTTCCTTTTTGTTTGTTTTTGGAGAAAATTAGTTAATTTTGCAGAAATGTGATGTTTATTTGCAATATTTGACATCTCTTCTTATTTCTGCCACTAAAATTTATATTTTCAAATTGTACTCTTTTCTTGCTACTGGTAGGTTTATAGGCATAATATAAGCATATGCTCTATTTTAAGATCCATTAGGGAAGAACCGTGTTACAAGGCCTTCGACAGTGCTTGGCACTTACTTAGTGCTCAGTGAATATTTGTTTACTTCCTTCCTTAATTAATTGATGAAGGGACAAAGTGAATTGATATTTCCTTTTATTAGCAGACGAGGACAAGGTTGAGTATTCTAGGTTTTCATGATATTGCATAGCTAATATATATATAATATAACATTTATATAATTTTTGGCTCTTTGATTCTCTATAACAACGTTAGAAGGAAATGTCATTCACGCTTTTGGATATAGGAACCTGAAACACTGTAAAGTGAAATAATTTGACCTAGGAGTTAATCTAAGTAATGGTTAAAGGCCTTAAAATAAATTCTATCATCTATCAAACTGTCAATATTTATAATCTATAAATGCATAGAAAGAATTGTGGATTTATTTCAAGAAAGTCAGTTGTCTTTGCATATTGAATTTTTAAAAATCAGAGTCTAGGAATTCTAAATTCTCAACTAAATGTAAGTCTGTCGCTATAATGATAAGTTGGAATTTATGACTCACAGATATATGGGACTTACATATGGATAAAATATTTTTTTTCTTAGCATTTCATTCAATTGCTGAGATTTGGAGTGATCTGTAAGTCTCCTGGACAACCATATTGTTCTCACATAGAACTAACTTTGAAACAGACAATTGACTAACTTTTAGGTTAAGGTGACTTTGCTGAAAACTACTTTTGGTGAATGGTTTTCAGACTGATCTTGATGAGTTTTAATATACTTGACGAATTTTCCTCTGGATAATTTTGAGTGAATTTAAATAGGTAACTAGATGTTAGAAAAAGTGTGAATTTGCTTTTCTTGGTAGTACTCTTGTTCTACATGATTGATGGAAAGTGAAGACTAAAAAGGCAAATTTATGAAAGACTAAAATTGTTCCTTGAAAATCATTATCCCTCAAAGACTTTTATTCATATTTATTGGCCATTCATGTTATTGGTAATAACTCATTCTGCATCTTTTAGCAATGTACTATAGTGGAAAGTGTCTACTACCAAAACCAAAACCAGGGTTTGGATCCCAACTCAACTCCATGATTTATCAGGTTGAATATATCTGTAAATTGAGTATAACAATATCTGCCTTTCAGGATTTTAATGTAGTATAATATAAGGTATGTCAAAGTTTACGATCACTGCATGGTGGGGTACTTGATAAATGCTAGTTATCAATACTTTACAAGTTCTGATAACTTTCTTCTAGATTGTTCTTTTATCAAAAAATGGAGATTGCCACATATCTTGAGATAATTATGATGCTGAGTTACCTTTTCACTATTAATGACATGAATGTTTTCTCAGCTTGAGGACCAACTCACTTGACAATCACGTAATTGCAGATTTAGATGTAAACAAAGCTTCCACAACATATTCAGAATCATAAAAAGCATCTTGAGTAAAAAGGATATAGGAAAAACTCTCAAGCACTTCAATCTGTATCTCAGTATTAGTATGTGATTCTACCTAAACGTATTTGGGAGTGGATTTTTTTTCGGAGGACTACTTTTCTAGACAACTGTTTTGAAACAGTTTTCAAAACTAAGAAGCCTGAGAACTGAAGGCAGTCTAATTTTTCTAGACTGTGCCATTAATTAAAAATTCAGAGCTTAGTTAATATTATGCATATAATATAAAGTTTCAAATCATTACAGTAAGCAATGATTTTTATCAAATTACTTATACCAATTATCTTGGTCATAATTTTAGATTGCATAATTGCTGCACAGAAACTTCAGTGGCAGCATATGTCACATTTATCTACTCAATGACCATACTTCTTTTGTGTCTAGACATATTCTGACGGGCTTTACATTCAAATTGACAAGTGAGGCAATTACCAGTCAGCATGTCCTGTAGATTCTACATCTGGCTTACCCATTTGTAGTTTTTCAAAAGCAGCAAAGTCTGTAGAAAGAACTAGAGTAGCTTCATTTGAAACCTGGCCCTAACGCTTACTAACAGTGTGAACTTGGGAGAGTTCCTTAGCATCTCTGAATTTTGGTTTCCTCATCTATAATATTATGATGATAATTAATACAACAATGAAATATTACTCATCTTATTGGAAAAAGTTAATGAAATTAATATAGGAAAATAGGCACTCTCGTACACTGTTGGTGAGAAGAGTCCTTATTTAAACATATCTATAGGGCAATTTGGAATTACATATTGAACATTAAAAGGTACATTCCCATTCCCTATAAACAAGGATGTTCATTGGAGCGTTATTTATAATAGTTAACTTTGGAAACACTTAAATATCCATTATTAGTGAAAAGTTAGGTGAATCATGCTGCATGAAAAAGGATGTACTGAAATGAAAAGATCTCTGAAATATGATAAATAAAAAATAAATCATAGGTTGTGGAAGGTATAATATTACTTATGTAAAAGTGTAAGAATATAGAGGTAATTAATATGTAATACATATTGTATATTAATTAATTAATGCAATATGTAGTTCTTATATGCTGTTATAGTTACTTTGAAGAAGACTAAAATGGTACACAATTATTGACAAGGGTTCCTTTTGGGAGGAGAATGCTGGGATATCTGGGTGCTGGGGGCTGGTTAATGCATTCAGATATATTGTGTGAATTGAAACAAGACAAGACAAATAATTACAAAACATTTTTAAACGGGTAATACCTTCTTTCCATTGTTATTAATCTCCTCGCCATCATGCTAGTTCAGGATTTTCATTATCTCACTAGAGATTCTAACCCAAAGTGGAAGGGACAGGGGACTCTAGAGTGTAAATAAAGTCTATGTAGCGCCTGAGGGCTTTTTCAAGCTACATTTGCCATTTCCTTCCCACATTCGATGCCTGCCCTGCCCCTAGCTAGAGACACCTGCTCTAGTGAGATGTGACTGACAGGACGGGCCTGTGTGCTGTAGGTGCTACTGCTCACAGAAGAGAAGAGGGCCTAAGGAAATTAAAACCCAACATCCAAGGGAAAGGCAGAGGAAAAAGATCCCTAAATAAGTCTAAGGAGTAAATAAAAGGAGAGAAGAAAGCCAGGAGATTGTGGAATTATTGGAGCCTGGGAAAGACAGATTTTTAAGACGGAAAGCAGTGGTCAACCATGTCAAAACCTGTAGAGAAGTCAAATACATTAGGTATTGAAAAATGTTCTTTTTGTGTGTGTGTGAAGCACAGAGTGATAATTGCTGACCTTAGTGAGAACAGTTTCAGTGGAAATGGGGGAGGGGAGTTAGGATCCAGTCCGAAATAAATTGATGAGTTGGAGATGAGACACAGATATTGTAGACTACTCTTTTTTAAGACATTTGGCTATGAACGGAAGAGAGGAGGGAGGGAAAAATGGGGAAAAAGCTCTTTGATGGCCTAAATATTACTAATTGTTGAAGGCAATTTTAAAAACATGTCACCTATCCAAAGTCATCATTTTTGGTAGACATCCCAACTTCAGATGATTAACCTAAAAACAAATCAATTTCATTCCCTAGGCATACATTTTGTAACTAGTTTTTCTTGGAAGCTGTCCAAAGAAGTTATATTGTTCTAATTTTGACGTTTTTCTTGACACTTTGCTGAGATTTTTGATGGTCAAAGCGGGTGTTTAGTAAGTTACAAATTTTCCAGTTTAAATGTATCACATCCATGTTTTCTGCTGTAAGTTTTGGAGTGTTCCTCTCCGCTCTTTCCATGGCTTGCACAAAACTCCTCGAGTGCTTTGACACTCTCCTCAGTTTTTAATTAGTATGACTTTGGCCTTGCTTATGGCTTTCTTTCAAGCAAACTCTGTGTCTCCTCCCATCTCAGAATACTAGGCCAGATGTAGAAGCAGGCAAGATGGTACAGCAGGAGTGGGTGGGAGGAGAAGATAGGCTTATCTAGAAATGCTGTGTGGAGGATATCTGGAAGGTACAACCCATGGAGGAAGCAACTTGTAGCATTGTAGTTTAGCCCAGAAACTTCCCCCAAATTATACAAAATTGAGAAGCACATATGCCTAAATACTACTGCATTTATTTTATGGATGAACAAACTAAGATTATATACCTATATATATATATATATATCTGTGTATATATATACAGAGATATAAACTAAAGTTTGTATTTTGTATTTTATAGATGAATGAACTAATGTTATATACATATACATATTTATATATATATTTATATTGGGAAATGGGTAGTATTCTAAGTTACATATTTTTCTTTGGTCCCCCTCAAGTTATTGCATTGATCCGTGGAACAAGCAGATGTTGCATGATGTTTTATAGACTTTCCTGAGATATAGACAAAATATGTTTAAAATCTTGTGCTTAGCAAAGAGATCATTTGTCTGGCATAAATATTATGCTCAGATATAAGGATATGAATAATGTTACCAGGTCAGTGGGTTACATTTCCAGATTTTTTTTTAATTTAAGACATGACTAGAGAAAATTTGAAAACTATAGAAAAGTAAGAAAATTCCATTATACCATAATTCAGACTTTACCATTATCAAATGTTTAGTAATTTTTTTCTTTCAGACTTTTTTTTTTCAGTTGAAATACTTTTAAACTAAAAAAGAAATTTTCTATTCATGCTGGTCATATTGAAGGACAGGAACAAGAATATAAATTTACTACGTTGGTTATTGGTCTCTGGATCAGTAATTGACAGCCTGGATTTAGCATAGAATCTTTAAACAGATATTATATAAAATGCTCTGTATGTTGCATTCATTGTAAATTATTTTAAGTCCTTTGTGGAGTTCATTTGATTATGCTTAAAGAAATAAAGAAGTTGTATTCAAGTAAGAAGTTGCCTATTAATTTTATAGCCCAGAATACCCCTTGTGTGAGCTGTGTATTTCCCATATACTATCAGAAATTTGCATGAAAAAATGTGTCCCTAGACTCAATCATGATGAGTTGAGAGAGGAATGAGAAATGATTTGTTTTTGCAGTTCAAATGTCATACTTAAGTCAGTATATTTTATTTATTTATGTATTTATTTTTTGGTGAGGAATATTGGCCCTGAGCTAACATCTGTGCCAATCTTCCTCTATTTTTTTGTATGTGGGATGCCACCACAGCATGGCTCAATGAGTGATGTATAGGTTCGCACCTGGGATCTGAACCCATGAACCCCGGCTGCTGAAGTGCAGCATGAGAACTTAACCACTATGCCAACAGGCCGGCCTGCAAAGTCAGTACTTTTCGAAATAGATTCACTAAGCATATAATTTTTGTATTTGTTTTAGGGAAGAACCTTATTTGATAAAGTGCAGTTCTGGCCCATTATGGTTTAAAAAATATTATGTTTTAAAACTCCTCTGTGGATTTGAGGTCCTTGAGTGTTGAGGATTGCATTGTTTTTATTACCTACATTGTTCAGTTAAAATACTTTTTCCATGTTTCATTTCTTTTATGAATTTTCGGTTCTGCTTTCCTGTCTTCTAGTACCTGGCTCATTTTGCACCAACAGAAGTTCATTTGTTGCTGCCTTTGAAAATTTTGCTCAAGCTGATGTCCTTTGCCAATGACTTGTGGAAGTTTTCCTGCATTAATCAGCAGGCTATAGTCTGGTACTTCCCTAGAGAAAAAGGTGAACAAGATTTTCGCACCTTGGCTCAGCCTGCTGACTTTTTCCTTCAGTGCTTTAGGAGTCTCTCTGACTTCTGTAGTCATTAGCAAAAACACTAAACTACAAATGTGATTGGTCCCATTGTACCAGACATGGAAAAACTAAAATAATGATGATAGAACAATACCATTCACATTACATAGACATGAGTCCCCTCAATTTATTGGTCTACTTTTGCAAAGACCTAAATTAGTGGCTAATATACCAATTTAAAGTGCGAAGAATTAGAGGGAAGGACAGTCACCTCACTTCTCTCTAAGACTAAAGAAGATTAGACTCACAGTCTCTTATACAGACAACTACTTGAAAAACTTAGAAATCAGAAGACATTTTGTTTTTCACCTGAAAAGTGGAACAAAGGAGTGGCAATCTCTAATCATTCCCTTGATAAAAGTTTTTTTAAAAAACAAAATATATTAAAAATAAATTTTAAAAAGGTGTGTAAAGGGTTTAAATTAGAATAGAATATATCATTATTAGGAATAGGTTAACAAATTGCAAATTAATAATTTGAGTACTCACAGTGCTGGGCATTGTTGTAGTGCTTTGCCTAAATTAACCAATTTTATGCTCACTATCACTCAATGAAATATATGTTATAATTATCTGATTTTTTGGATAAGGAAGATAACACATAGTGGGATTGATTACCTTGTCACACTGCTATGAAGTGGCAGAGCTGGGGTCCAAGCCTAGGCAGCAGGCTCTCATTCCCTCAGCCTGAACTTCCCTGCTGGGCTGCTGTCTTCTTAGGAACAGTCTTCCTGGGAATTAGACTCAGTTCAGATAGTGGGATATTTTTCTTTCCAATTAAAAGAAGTTGGACTAAATGTTTTCCTTTTAAAAAATCTTATTGTCATATGAAAATTCAAAATCCATATCCTTCTCATTGCCTTAATCTTTCAACATAATGTAGAAGTATAGAGAATTTTGTTCTCTGCCTGAATGATGCCAAAAATATTTATTTAAAATGGTTTAAAAAGGAGTACAGACATTGGGCTGGCCCTGTGGTGTGGTGGTTAAGTTTGGCATGCTCTGCTTCAGTGGCCTGGGTTTGCGAGTTTGGATCCCGGCCATGGACCTACACCACTTGTCAGCCATGCTGTGGTGGCAACCTGTATGTAAAGTGGAGAAAGATTGGCACTGATGTTAGCTCAGGGCTAATCTTCCTCAGGCAAAAAGAGAGGAAGAATGGCAAGAATGGCAACAGATGTTAGCTCAGGGCTAATCTTCCTTACTGAAAAAAAAATAACTTACGAATATAGGTATTTCTAAATATGTGATTTTAGGAATGAAATTTTCAACTTCCACTTATGTATTTGGCTTTATGTATACTAGACAAATACATACTTTCAAAGGTCAGAGTTCCATGGAAATGCAATTAAAATAATCATTTACAGGTGTTTTCATTTTCACTTTTATTAATTGACTTGGTAGACTAGTGATTGATAAAGATCAGTAAGTTTGAAAGTATCTGCTGACACTGTTAGCTCTTGATGTGTTTTAAATGATTAGTAGTTTTATACATTCACAGGTCTCAAATCATACACTTATGTGCATATTGTGTGGAATTGTGAATTGGGTAAAGATAGGAATAGTTTGCAGAAATGAGTCTGATACCAAGTGCATTTTAGGTTTTAATAGCAAATAAACCATTGTATTAATTCGAGATTTATCTAAAGCAGATTGGAATGATTCACTGATGAAAATCCTCTGTTCTTAGTATCAGTTAAGTGACGTTCACTTGAATTATTCAGACTACTCTCTGGAAGGTGGGAAAGATAGCCATGTGACTTCTCGTGAAACTTGTAAGCAGTTAGGACCACTGTGTTCACATGAACTCTGTATATTTAATTAAACATAACTGTTAGGGTCAGATGTTTATTTTACATGGACTTTGAGAATTTATTCCTGATTTGACTGTTTAAGGAATCTTGAAATCATACACTGATTCCTAGAACCTCATTCAGGAATTCACTTTCTTTACATATATAATTACAATTAGTTTGGAAAGTCTGTTCTTTAAAAATGTGTTTATATTAACCACACATAATAGGTGCTTTAATTTCGAGCACTCTGTTTTAATAAATTGTGCTATACTCCAAAGAGCAGAAGAGTTAATTGATTTTAGAGAGACAATTTGTTCCTGCCTTAGAGATGTATCTATTTATTGCCTGTGTGCTTAAACACAGCAATGATATTATTCTATACATATATTAGAAATATTTCCTACTATAGGTTTTTATCAGAATTTTCCTATCAGGGTTATGGCCAAATTTCTTTTGAAATGTCAGAGATTGAGGGGCTGACCCCGTGGCCGAGTGGTTAAGTTCTCGTGCTTTGCTGCGGCAGCCCAGGGTTTCACAGGTTTGGATCCTGGGCACCGACATGACGCCACTCGTCAAGCCACGTTGAGGTGGCGTCCCACATGCCACAACTAGAAGGACCTGCAACTAAGATATACAACTATGTATGCGGGGTGGGGGGGGGGGTTGGGGAGATAAAACAGAAAAAAAAAATGAAGATTGGCAGCAGTTGCTAGCTCAGGTGCCAATCTTTAAAAAAAAAAAAAAAAAGATTGAGCACTTACATTTAAAAAATTCCCAAAATTTTAAAGTTAAAAAAGATGAAGATATGGTATGTTTACACAGAGGAATATTATTCAGTGGACATAAATATGAATACATTGCAGCTCAAATAGAGAAAGATGAAATATAGTAGCATCACGTGGAATGAAAAACGCAAGCTGTAGAGGACATCATAGAGTATGGTCCCATTTTCAAATAGAATCAAAACTAAGCTGTGTGTTATTTAGCAACACACAAATATGTGGTGAAATTATTTTTAGAAAGAAGGCAAGAAGAGTGGTAAATCCAAAAGTCAGGATAATGCCCCCAATGAAGAGGGAAGGGGCTGAGTTTGGGGAGAAGGTAATGGTGATATTCTAAGGTTTAACTTAATGGTGGAATCACAAGGGTTTTATCTTCATGCTTTGTAAATTACACAAACATATATTGTTTTGGATCCATCAGTTACTACATAATAGGAAAAGTTGGAAGACAACAGTTAATTTCCTGCCTATTTGTCATTGTATATGCCTTAGAAGAAACTAGTAAAGTGGCAAATTTAGGCAATTAAGTAGTTATGTCCACAAGAGATCAAATAACAGGCTTACTGATGTTTTTGGGGGTTTTTTTAGATAGGACTACATTATCCTGTCTTAAACTTCATATTTTGTTTCACTATTTAATCTTCATTTCAATGGCAGAATCACTTGACACCCAATTAAAACATGTAAGAGAAATTAAATTTAAAAAATATTTATTAAGCTCTTGCACCACATGTCAGATGGTGTGTTGGGTACTGCTGAAGTCCTAGAGTCGATGAGATGAATTTCTGCTCTTCAGAATCTTGAAGTTCAGTAGGAACAAGAGACTAAAATGTACCTGACTGTATTTCCAATTAGTACAAATTCTGCAAATACAGTGTTAGGTAAGTTTAAATGAAGGAAGTACTTGAGACTAAGCCATCCCTTAATATTATAAAAAAGTATGAATAAAGCAAAGCTTTATATAACAGCTTATATAGAAAAACATGAGCCTTTTTTATTTTGTCAACTCTTTGCTTTATTACATAAGGTTGTATATTCCCCATCCTTAGGAGTTTCCCTTTCAAAATATTAAGATGAGGCAAATGTATTAATTTCACAAAATAGCTGTGATACAGCTTATTCCAAAGATTTGTTTAGGCCGGAGACCCTTGGCCCCGATGGCACTATAATTTACGTTCATTCGTTAAGTCCTTTACCTTCTCTAGGAATGCGTTTGGCATGCTGACAAGAACATCAACTTTTAGAGAGTCTTTGTTTGCATTCCATTGCTGACATTTTTCTGACTATATGACTTCAAGTAAACTATTTAATTTATCCAATTCCCAATTTCTTCACTTATAAAATGGAGTTGGTAATATCTCCCAGACAGAGCTGTGAGGATTAAATTTTATGATGTATACAAAGCACCTAACCAATCTGACCACAGTGGCTGTTACTTGTTTAATCTACCATAATGCCAGATAGGATTTAAGGCTACTTAAAGATAAGACCTTTCGTGCATGCAAATTGGATTTTTAAGAAATCCACCGAATTATTAATTCTCTAGTCCTGGAACATTGTATGTGCTGAGTGACTGAATTTATAAATGAATTAACCATTAAAAGCTGAAAGTCAAGGATGTTTGAAGTCTACTCTCTAATTCAGCTACCAGCAAGTATCTTTTTAGATAAAAGTATACAGTTACCTTCTTGTCCTAGACTGAAAGCTTAGGAAGAAGTGATGGAGAACCTCAGACTACCTTTTCTCTGAAGCCTAGGATGGAATGGACACAGAGAAGAAAGAATCCAGGCGGAGGATGAAGACTCTGGGAGACTTTCCATCTGCTTCTGAATTAGATATTAACCTTGGCTTTGTTATTTAGCTCAATGTCCTGCCTGTAAATTCCAAAGCATCAAGGGTATTTATAATCAAATAGAAAGCAACACATGCATTCCAAATGATATTTGGATTATTTGCAATTTGATATTTTCTGCTCTATTGCTTTGCTCTCTTAGTATGAATCATTGGAGTTGACTATAGAAATGTCACTCCTGTGTGCCTAGCAGAGTGCAAAGATTGTAATTTACCTTTTACTCTCTTTCTCCCATCTCTTCTGTTCAACCGTCTTTCCAAAAAAAGAACCAAACATTCGTGAAGTATTTTAAATTCGTAATGTTTTGCTACCTGTTAAAGAAATGCAGGTGAATCTCTTCCAAATACAGAGTTAGTTAATTATGATTATCTGGCTAAATTTTTTAATTAATTTGAAAATATACATTTAATTCCTCTTAAATAAATAACTATCTCAATTTTCAAGGGTATAGGTAAACAATTCAAAGACATTAAAGTGCCTTTTGGTTTATAATTTCTTTCTTTTTTTGGTGAGGAAGATTGTCCTCAAGCTAACATTCATTGCCGATCTTACTCTTTTTGCTGAGGAAGATTGTCCATGAGCTAACATCTGTGCCAATCTTTCTCCATTTTGTATGTAGGACACCACTACAGCATGGCTTGATGAGCAGTGTGTAGGTCTGTGCCCAGGATCTGAACCCATGAACTCCGGGTTGCCAAAGTTGAGTGCACAAACTTAACCACTACGCCACCGAGCCAGCCCTGGTTTGTAATTTTTTAAATAAAATCAATATCCATGACCTAGTAATTAGAAGCGTGTAAAGCTATTTTGAGTCTTTGTAAACAAAGGATTGGGAGGTTTTGATTGCATTAATCAAACATATTTACAAGCTGTTTGGCATTTTTGGAGGGGGATAGGAGAGGTAAAGATATTTAAAATAAATTTAGCTTTCAAAAACAGTATTTTTAAAAGTTAAATAATAGTTTGTATTTCAAATTAGATATGGTACACCTTAGTTTGTGACAATAGTTTGCTTCTTTAACAGCAAAAGTTATTTCAGAAATGCTCAGGCAGACCTAAGAATTTTAATCCTAGGTCATTTGGAAAGCAAGCATCCACATTTTTTTTTTTTTTTTTTTTGCTGAGGAATAGTCTCCCTGAGCTAACATCTGTTGCCAATCTTCCTCTTTTTTTGTATGTGGGTTGCCGCCACAGCATGGCCACCAACGAGTGGTGTAGGTCTACACCCAGAAACCGAACCTGGGCTGCTGAAGCAGAGCACACCAAACTTAACCACCACGCCATGGGGCCTGCTCATATCTAAATATTTTAAAGGAAAATTGATGAAAGGCAAACTATGATTTCAATTAAAGACAGTGATTCTGCAATTATCTGGAGCTTAGCCAAGTGTGCAACAGTTGTGCATCCTGACGAGTGGCTTAACTCTTTACTCTTTGAGCCTGTTTTTTAGGAACAAGAGAAGACTCAACTCACCACTAAGTGATAGAACATTCAGGATTGAGGCTATTTTTCTGCTCTCTGACACACCTTAGCTGAATTTCAGACATTGTATTACATTTTATCTCTTTGTAAAGGAAACATGATTAGTTGTGTAATTACTGTGCTAGTTTATATGATTCCCTTGGGTTTTAAAGTTTGCATCTTTCATCCTATGTTATCTTCTATAGATTTCTTACATTGGCCTGGAGAAAACGACATTCAGATGTCACCAAGAAGTTCATAATCTATGGGACTTATGCATGTGTCTAGAAAAAAATGTGTGTTGAAGATGAACTTTAACGCATTTATTCAGCCATCAGTTGCATTACTATAACACATGGTAATATATTATTAAGCATTTCATACATGAGGAAACTTACACATAAATCTAGGCTTCTTATAGTTAAGAGGAAGGAATATTTAGTTCAGCTCTGGATTCCAAATACGATTATGATAGCAAAGTTGTTTAGTGGTACAACTAATATTTGTTGCATATTCTACTAATTTACTGCCCAGAGTGTGTTCCACGGAGCAGCAGCATTGATGTTTCCATGGAGGTTGTTAGAAATGCAGATTCTCTGGCTCCAACCCAGATCTACTGAGTCAGAACCTGCATTTTAACAAGATCCCCAGGTAATTCATATGTGCAGTGAACTTAGAGGAGCACTGGTCTAATAGATACTTAGAGGTCTTATGGCACAAAATTATTCTAGCTAAACTTGAAGATTGTGTAAATGATGAAAGTATAATTAGTATCCACATTTAAAAAATTTACATTTATAACTTGTATCGTTGGGGCTGGCCCCACAGCTGAATGGTTAAGTTTGCATGCTCTGCTTCTGTGGCCAAGGTTTTCCCTGGTTTGGATCCTGGGTGCAGACATGGGACTACTCATCGGGCCATGCTGAGGTGGCATCCCATATAACAGAGCCAGAAGGACCTACAGCTAGAATGTACAGCTATGTCTGGGCAGGGGGAGAGGGTAGGGGCTTTGGGGAGAAGATGGAAAAAGGGAAAGATAAAAGAAGATTGGCAACAGATGTTAGCTCAGGTGCCAATCTTTAATAAATAAATAAAGAGCTCTTTACAGCAGTTCCTTAAAAAAAGATTGTATTGTTTACAAACTGGAAAATTATGATGGGCTACATGTACAAACTTTTTAAAAAATTGATAGTGTCTAATAAAAAATATATCAGTTTATTCAAAATTAAACACTGATAAAATTTGAAAAGACGGAATAAAGACTATATGAAAATCAATAATAATTGATTTAACAGTCATTCAGTAATAATTCCAGATATGAAAACTAAAACTATAGCATGGTACCTATTTGAATTAGTATATTTTAGCCAAAATTAAAAGGTAAAACATTGTCTAACCTGTTGATGAAGTAATGCATCTGAGGAGAGATGGAAAAGCTTGTTGCAGCAATTGAAATTATCTCTCATTTCATCTAATTATATCAATAAAGAAATGAGAATAATGGGTTGGTGCATATGGAACCAGCAGAAATTGTGCACATAAAGAGGTCAACATGACTGACACTGGTGACATGTTAACCCTTCTGTGATTTATACAATCTTGGGCATGACAGAAAGCTTGTTTTCAGGTTTAACAGAGAGTGCTGTCAAGGATTCAGCCCTGGGAGGAGATGGAGGCTCACCATGAAAGGATCCGATAGAGTGGGTGTGGTGGTGGTACCCTCAGGCTTCAGGTGGGGGGAATGTTGCCGCAGCAGTTCCAATCCCATCATCCTCTCAAGGTCTTCTGGAGATGCCTTTGTTCCCACATTCTCAGCAAAGGTGTCATTGTGTCTTATTGGCTCACAGTCTTTTTGTTTGTGTAGGTAAGGTCGTGGTCTTAGACTTGGGGTGGAGTAAATCTTTAAATACACAGACAAAAAAGAGGGCTGCTATTACCAAACAAAGGTGTGATGAATTCCAGGCAGGCAATAAACAAAAAATATCCAGTAGAGTATGATTCATAAAGATAGAGCAAAATTATTCACCAAGAAATGAGACATTCTGCTTTTTATAATGCAAGTCATGTAGAGACCTTATCAAATCGGCAATTACGCTTAGTACAAACATTGCAGGAAACTTTCAGGACTTTTTCTAAACATCCAGTTGCCTGGGCTTTAGGGAAGTTGCACTGGCACCAGGTGAATATCTTATGGGACTGAGAATTCTGACTGTAATTACCTCACAACAAAAGGAATACTTTAACAGTTTATTTATCATCAGAAACTCTCTATCCCAATAACGTATCATTACAGTTTAATTGGCCAGTGAGTCTTGTGTGTGCTTTCATGCAGTTTAATGGGGCAAGTACTGGATACAGAGTTACATGACCTGACTTCTTAACGTTTAACTAGTGAGTTTCTTGGTCCCTGCTCCCTTGTTTGTTAAATGAAGCTGTTGGGGAGAGTCTTTAAGATCCCTTCCAATTCTGTAAAATGTTATGATCAGATTTTTGAGCGGCACAAACAAAATTAATATTAAGCATAGAAAAATCTCTTATATACAGAGAAGTATTAATGTGGTTATTTAAATACTTATTTAAGATTTATTTGTACAGCACATAGCTCAATTTATTAAGCATTTTGGACTCTCAAGAAGTTTATAAAATATATAAACTTTCTAACAATTTAAATTTATTATTAGAAAGACACAGTTATAAAAAAATAGATTATTGTCTGAAGATTTCTCTGCTAGGAAATTAGCAAAATGCAAAGAGCAAATGGCAGTACTCATTTTTAAGACCATTTTTACTCATAGTCATATGATGAAATAACTTTGAGGTATTCTAAAGTAACTTTACTTATGACTTGTTTATGTGTTGGTTAAAAATGCTTAGTTTAGAAAATGACCTGAATTTTTCATAAAACTGCCTCTGATCAATGCTGGATTGTAGCATAATTCTTGGTATTTTGAACACACAGAACCAAAGCGGGTACACACTAATTATTTGTTGAACAGTAAAGTGGAACTTGATAACTACCCAAAGAAAGCAGTCTATAAAAAGTTAGGCCCTAAAAGTGTCATTTGCTGAAGCCATGGTTTCTAAAAATATTATTATTATTTTTTTTGAGGAAGATTAGCCCTGAGCTAACTACTGCCAATCCTTCTCTTTTTGCTGAGGAAGACTGGCCCTGAGCTAACATCCATGCCCATCTTCCTCTGCTTTATATGTGCGACGCCTACCACAGCATGGCTGGTCAAGCAGTGCCATGTCCGCACCCGGGATCCGAACTGGCAAACCCTGGGAAACTGAATCGGAATATGTGCACTTAACTGCTGTGCCACCAGGCCGGCCCCTCTAAAAATATTTTTGTTGACTATTTCTATTTGTAGAAAACACATATATACCTACATGCATACATAAAATATCTTTAAGGACATACCTCCATTATATTTACTTATGAGTTATATATACGTGTTCTACACTATTTACATTATAAAATATGTAAGGTAGACATTTAAAAAAAAGGTGATGAAATAACTGATATTTTGTAAAGAAAATTATTTACTTTCATTCATGTTATAAACATTTTTGTTCTGGCTAAAATATAGAAATGGAGTAATGCTAAAATTTTTGTAAAGTAATGCAATAGAATATGAATCATTATGTTTTAAAAATTGGCTTAACATTTTGAAATGCAGGAATTGAAAGTCTGATTCTAAGGTTGGGTTTACTGTTTTTAATGGCTATTACAACTGAAAAATGGCTTCTCCAAAAGATATATAGATCCAAATGGAGAAAGAAAATTGTTGGCCAAAAATTATGCAAAGGTTTTTTATTGAAATCCAGTTGATGAATTTCCATCTCAGTTGAAGTCAGTCAGTTTTTCTTATTACCACAAGGCATTAGATTTCTATATTCTTAACAATTCTTAACAGATGGGTTTAAAATCCTGTGAAACATTTCGCATATGGAAATATTTCTAAACATCCACTTTTACCACATTCTTTTCATCGTATTAACTTTTCTCAATAAACCACTACTTTTTCATTTTGCCGTACTATAATCAGCAAACTTCTGTGTGGCACAAATAATATTTATGGTCACTCCCATCTCAAGACGAGGTATTATAAAGATTCACTATGTTTTGAAAGTCTTGTTTTCAAATAATTAACTGTTTTGACAACATCCTTTCATACTCAGAAAACTTCTGGCTTCAAATTCTTTGTCATAATATTTTGCCTATGATTAATGTAAACAGTGATGTTCACGTGCAGTGTTATGACTGTATCCCAGTTTCACTATAATTTTTCATTCCCGTCAAACTTCCACCCTGTCATTTGTTATACAGTCTTTCCATAAAATATAATTTTTTAAGGAGCTCATTTAACGTCAAGTTTATAAATTCTCGAATGCAACTTTCTTTTAATGGTTAATAATTAAAAATAGACCATGTTTTATTTTATTGAAACACTCTAACAAATATTGCAATCTGATACGTGTTAGAGACACTTATGTTTGAGTCAGTCGTGTAGCAATCCTACCCCTTATAAAAGAATGAAAGTGATAAAGAGATCTTCTCTGGTGGAAGGAGATCACGATGGTAAATTATACCTCTAACAAAGATATGGAGTATGGAAATGTGTAAAGTAATGATCACACAGTTTTTTCAGTGTTTTTTTGAGAATAAAGTAAGGCAGCTCTTTTGTGTAGATTCATAGAAACATTGAAATTCTGCAGTGACATATAATTCTTGAAGACGTCTTGAAATCTTTAGTTTCTGAAAAAGGTGAAGCAGAGAATGTTTTCTCAATGGTACACTGATTCCTTATAGTTTAAATAACCTGAAAGGAGACTGCCTATATTTTATACACTGTTCATTTACATGCATATAGCTATAATAAAATATAGACTCTTAGATACAGTTAGAACTTTGGCTGCCTTCCCAGCAAAAGGGAAGTATATAAAAACTAAATTTCTTCATCTGTTTAACAAGCTGGCCTCCTCAACCCTTAATATATATATTTTTCAATGATAACATAACTTCTTTTTACATCTTTTACTATATTTGATAAATTCACATGCAGAAAAACTATCTGTGTTTGACTCGTAATTAATAGTATGTAGTCTTATGTACCAAGCTAGACTTCTTTTATGAAACAAATTGACCGAATTCTCAGGTCATTATATAAGCAATGGTCAATTCCTTCTTTCTGGAATACATTTTATGTCTCCTGCCCTTTCTTCTTCTTTTTCTTTTTTTGCTGAGGAAGAATGGCCCTGAGCTAACGTCTGTGCCAATCTTCCTCTACTTTATATGTGGGTTGCGGCCACAGTGTGGCCAATGAGTGGTGTAGTTTCACGCTCAGGATCTGAACCCACGAACCCAGACGGCCAAAGCAGAATGCACAGAACTTAACCACTAGGCCACAGGTCTGGCCCTCCCTGTCCTTTCTTATTAAATAAGTTAAGGTACTTATCTTCATCATTTTAACTTTCTTTTTAACAAATCCGCATATTTTATAGGCCATGTTATGATACTAAATGGGAGACTTTCTGGGAGGATATGAAAGTATGGAGAAGAGCCAGCATGTTGTAGAGGAAGGAGGGAAACCTTAACATCAGACAGACTCTGAGCTTGAAACCCAGACTTACCACTTGCTCACTGTGCAACTTTAGGAAAGTTGCTTACCTTGTGTCAGACTCACGTTGCACATCTGAGAAGAGAGGTTAAGTGTTCAGAGAATTAAATTACAGTGTATGAAAAGGGGTCTCCATGGTAGATGACCAATCAATTATATGTATCCCACTGTTATACAAGGTTCAAACAATTTTGAGCCAATCTAATTAATTTTTTTACTTTTACTAAAATATTAAATATGGAATTTATCTTTTGTAGGAAGTCTAAGCGTTCCAAAAAGGTCTCCAACTGTAAATATGTTAAATAGGCAGCCTGATTTGCTTCAGTCAGGCAACAATCAAGTGGGCAAACACAGTTTTGACTTTTGAACGCCTCCTTTAATTACTGAAAATGGGTTGCCTTCTAAGCAGATATCAAGAAATATTTATTAGCTTCCTCTGAAGTATTGCATGTCAACAGTTGTGATGTTATTTAGTGCCTTTCTGTTCCTCATGCAAAGTTTAGATAGTTAATAAAGAACCTTATTAATAGGCTAAAGATGTCTTAAATGATATGTGTAGGGAGAGAGCAAATGTTGGTTCTAATAGTCGTAGTGCTATTAACTGTTTTTTCTTTTGCAGTTCTCAGGGTTAGGAACTGACTCCCTGGCGTTGTCATCCACTGTCCAATTATGTGATTATTTTAAGCTGCAGTCTTTTCAATCTAAAGATAATCTTCTTTAAATATGAAAAATAATTTTTTTATTCCTCACAAAAAGAGCCATTACGGACCCGCATTTTCAGACCCCCAAGTGTTTTGAGTAATTAAGATTACAAGATGAAGCGTTTATTGGGTATGTCTTCTTGTTAAGACAAATATGTTGGCAAGAAAACTTTTAGAAAGTGCTATAGTAAGTGTTTGTTTAATTGCAGTTAGAGAGAAAACAGTCACTGTTAATGTACTGCAGCGTTTAATGACACTTTTGTGTGTGATAAAAGCAAAAAATACTTTCGTTAAAAAGATGGAAATGGCTTTGGGTCTTATGCAGGTGCATTACTCTCTCTCGCACTCTGTTTGAACTTCTAGCATATATAACTTTCTTTTGTTAAATATGTATTCTGTCAGCTAATCAGCAAAGATTTGCTGCACCTGTTTTCTGTTGCGGTCGTTATGCAGGATACAAAGTTTGTAAGACAGGTTAAGTAGCATTCTCATCAGGCATTAAATTCTCTACATGAAACAGATAGCAATATTAGCTGATTTATGAGTAAGTGATGAATAGCATTTCCCAAAGTATTCTATGAAACATTATTTCCTTGAAATGCTCTGAGGAAAAGATTCTGTGGCCAAATGTGTTTGGGAAATGCGGCCCAATATATATCTCTTTTAGAGATTTACAGGACATTCTAGCATATTAAAGAGTCTGAGAAGGCCTGCAATAAAGAAGCCATTGAAAATTATTTGGACAAGCAATTTCCCAAGCTTATTTTGACCGTGTCCTGAGTATCTCCTATAAGAATCCACTTTAGGACGTGCTCCTTGATTTAGAATCTAATTAATCCAACAGAACATCCCCTTAAAGGATGGGAAAGCTTACTCTCTATGATGAAATGCTGATTTAAAAACACTGTCACATTAAAAAATATATTATGGAGAGCAGTGGAGATTGTTACAACTTTTCAGGAGGAAAGTTTGGCAAAATTTGCAAAAATGTAAAATATAAATGCCCTTTGGCTTAAGAATCATACTTCCAGAAATTAACCCTTGTTCAAAAGCTTTTAATGGCTGAGCTTTGCCTCCGAACTGAAGATAATCTCATCAGCATGCTATTCAGTGTCCTCTGCAAGATTTCCCAATACACCTCGGGATATACTGGCGTATACAATAAGTGCTGCCGAGATGAAGACTAGAGACAGATTTACGGAGGCTGGAAAGGTTGGAGAAAGATTCATGGAGCAGGTGGAACTTAAATCAACCTCAGTGGATGGGCAGTATTTTGAGAGAAGAGACATCATTCTTCACTTGATACTCTAAATTCCAAGTCCAAAGTGAGCTGTTGGCATATTGTGGAGTTAATTAAACACTAATTTTTAAATTTTTTTTTTGGCTAGTGGCACCACTATATGCTGGGCAGTGTTCTACACGCTTTATTATATCTCATTTAGTCCACTAAACCATTTCCATGATACAAATATTATTATTTTATTTTTTTATGTACATAAAGAGACTGAGATTTCATGTAATTGTCCTTGGCTTACACTACTAGTGAATGTTGGGGATTGGTGACCTCATCTCAGAGCCTGCATTTTAGCCACTTTGTTCTATTGGTATAAAAAGGTTGTCTAGTTAAGTCTCTGAATACAAAATACCATCTCTATCTCATTTTTGAGGGAAGTGTGATTTCTTTCCTATCATACTGAAACCCACATTGTTTGATTGAGTTATTGATGGGATATAAAAATAGGAAAGATTATGAACCATCACTGTTACTTGAGTTGCAACTGTACATATGCATAAAAAATATTATGTAAATTCTGAACTTCTCTTGGTTCAAAACGGAACCAGTCAAGTTGCTTATCTGAACCTTTATATTTGACTCTCTCTTAAGGAATCCATAAATTCTAATTTCTGTAAGCCACATATGGAAGAGTTTTGATAACTTGCCTGTGTTTTGCTTTTAGTACAATGAACTAGAATTGAGATTGAAGTTTGGGTTATGAAACAAGCTAATCTCTACACTCTCCACAGCCGAATATATGAGAAAGATATGTATCTGGAAACATTGACTGGAAGACATAGATTGCCTCAAAAATCATGGAGCCCATGGGGATTCCAAAGTTATCCTGACTTTTTTTCTTTTTAGTCCAGTGTTATTAATAAACTGTTAATAATGAGGATCTTGTTTAGAATACTAAAGTAATAATAACTCTTAAAGTTATTATTTTCCACATTATTATAAATGGAAGAGAAATATTTTTCATTTCACAAAATTCAAAGTAAGTATCCATATTTTTCACACTTTTTCTGAATTTTCAGTGAACTTCTATTATTCGAGTTTCCTTTTTGCACTAACATTAAGCACGTCCTTTAGTGTTTGTGTATTCTTGTATACATCAAACTAATATGTGAGGTGTTTGAAAGAGCTCAACGGCACCAGAAATACTGTGTGCAGAGGATGGAGTTGCAATTAATAAACAGCTATTGTATGTGTAATATTATAGGTATTGAATAGACAAATAAGAACGGAAAGACAAAGGTACTTAGGGAAGAGAGTAAATCAGAACACTGGTTATTTTGTACTTCTGATGTTCTCAAATCTCACTGAATATAATAAAAAGACCAGGGACTTCTTGTTTGTCTGGTATCCAATTTCGCTTGCAACTCCTTTCTGGTAAAAGTGTATGTGACGGTAAACAATCTGAATAAGAATTTTAAAAATGCAGACAACCAAGTGTTCACATAGACTTAGCAGAGTAAAACACAGCCTTCTAAATATTCTCAAGGTACGTGCTATGCAACAAGAAATGACATTATTGCAGTGCAATAATGAAGCAGAGCAATGTCTTAAGGTCTCAAAGAAAAATTCAATTTTGCTTATAATTGTTTTTATGAAAAATATATTCAATTATATTCAGAGTTTTCAGAATTACTGATTTATATGTGCATTGATATACCATGTTTTACATACATAGGAAATTCAATTTCCAGAAAAAATATTCCCCAAATTTAAAAAGAAAGTTTATTAAATAGAAGTAAAATTGTAATATTTGACCATGCTAATTTTTCATTATTCATTTAGAGGAGGAAAACTTTTTCCTTCTTTCCTTCTCAATTTTTTGGCTAGTTTAATAATTAAATTGACATAAGACAGATTAACAGGAAAAAAAATTTAATTTTGCATGTATGGGAGCTCTTAGAAATATGAGACTCAAAGAAGTGACTAAAGCAGGCAGCTTTTTGTACCTTCTAGACAAAGAGAAAATACATTCGTGAAGACTTGACAAAGAAGTTTGGGCTTGGGGTAGTCAAGAAGTAACAAGATTTGTTTATACAGCCTTCTCGGCACTCAATTCTCTCTTGGTGGTGAGGGTCTCCCTACCTCCTGGTGAGGAGGGGTACTTTCCACAGGGGAGATTTACTTCCTGCTTTCAAGCGGACAAAGGAGGATCCGAATGTCCTTGCACTAACTGTTTCTTAAGAAACTTTAATTCAAAATAATCAATATGCCAATGTGGCCTATTTTGGGGTAGCATATTTTATTCTCCTTTACTCACATAATTATGCATATGTTTTTTCAGAAAAATAGGATTTATGGATTAAAAGATTTGCAACCAATTTCTATAATTAGTTTCTCTAAAGAAATGAAAGTGTAAAAATTACTATTTCAAAGATAGACGCCAATTTCAATTTCTACGAACTAAAGTTGCCACATCTATTCTGGCTGATTCAGAAAGCTATTGTATAGACTAAACTTCATCCAGTTTTAATAAACTTTGAGTTATGTTTTAATAGTAGGCCAGTTTACTGGGATTTATTAAAATACAAATATCAACACAAATCATTAATGTTATTAGCAAATCAACACATAAGGTTATTTTCCTGTGTGTTTCCAGAAGTATTTGTGGGTTTTTTTTTTTTTTTTTGGTTACTCACTGCATTTCCGTTATCAAATCTTATACTGTATTCATTGGGGACACAAAACTGTTTTCCATAACTATTGAAGCTTTTAATCTTCAATTACTTAAATTGATGTTTTGTCCAAGGTTGAAAAATTTGTAAAAAATTAGCAATATTTTAATCAGAAATTGAGTAGAATAGGATTGTTTTATTTTAAAATAATATGAAATGAAATAAAATAACAGGTACTTTGCTTTTTAGTTTAAAGCAATTATTCTAACAGGATTTATGTTTAGTTTTCTTAATAGTAAATGAGGATTATTCTGAAATAAGTTGCAGTATGAGGTAAGGTACTCCGTCTCCTTCCTTCTTTTCTGTTTTATGCATTTCCGGGAGAAGATAGGCTATGACCAAATAGAAGGAGCTCAACTGTATTTTAATCCACGCATAAAAAAAGAAAGTTAAATTTTCTGGAAAAATTCATTGTTTGGATTTGGTACATTTAAATCAAAAGTAAAGTAAGACAGTATTTTTTATATTTAATAAAATTTCAGTGATTATTTTGGGCATTGTTTTTATGAATATTTTGAAGGTATTATGAAGATAGTGTGTCCTTAGAAGTTGCCTCACTATAGAGTAGATATGTATCTCACATCTCCTTAGAAGCTATCACAATTTTAGGGCTAAAAGACCATTTTGAACAACCCCCCTAGAAACAAATTACTTAGGTTCTTGTGTAGCAATTTAAACCATGAAGTTAATTTTACTCAGTTTCTCAAAAGCACCTCTTATCTCTCATGGTAGGGCTTTGCCCCAGCTGATATTTTTGCTTGACATACTAGGTCATCTCCTCTTTTCTGCCCCTTGCATTTACCTAATCACTGATCATCCTTTTGGTCTCTCTGTCTTAGTCCAGGTAGGCCAGGTTATGATGCTTTAAAATAAAGACCAAATTTCAGTGGCTTAGCATATCAAAACTTTATTTGTCACTCACATTCACACAAGCTTGTTGTAGATGGAGGTGGCTGTCATTGGCTGTGGTGTCCTTCATGTGGTATCTGTCTTCCAGTTGCTTCCATCCTGTACTTCCTCCATCTTAACATGTGGTTCTGCAATAGGAAGAATACAGAGGACAAGAGCATGGAAAATCATGCAACGTTTTTTAAATGCTTCTTTCTGGAAGTATAATTTGCCCACATATCCAGGAATGAGACTGTTAGTAGGTATTAGTAATGTTTACCAAACTCAGCTTAAATAAAACATTCATATCTTTTCTTGACCACTGCCCTCTCCTCTGAACTTCCCCAGAAGCTCTCTCAACACCTTGTTCTTTCTTTCTCATACTCATTATCATAATGAATTGTTTAATTGTCTGTCTTTTCCCATCCGGGCTGTAAGCTTCAAGACTTCTGGAACTACATCTAATTTTGCTCACGATATTATTTTATTCACAGTAACGGGCATACAGTAAGCACCCAAATGTGTATTTGTTGAATTAATGAACTAATGATTTTCCTTGGCTTGCAGTCTTTCAACCAGAATGTGAAGTGGTTACATTGGGTCTATGTTGCTTTCTTTTGACTCTCTCATGGTTTCATGTATGATATTGTGCACATAGTATGCAAGAAACAGATTCTTTCTTAATAAATGAATCTAGTATTTATTTAGTACATATCATGTGCTTGACACTATTTGAGGAAATCTGTCTTAGAGAATGATTACATTTCTGTGCACATAGGAGGAAACTTACTCTTGGCAGCCTACAATAATTTTTCCATAAGATATTTCTGTCAGCCTCCTCCGCCATCCAATCAATAAAACACTTATTGTAGATCTACTGTGATAAAGCCCATACTAGGAATTTGCTGGAAAGAAGATAGGAGGAGGGGATTCAAGGGTGAATGAGGCAAAATCAAAGAGGTAGTGCTTGATTTTTCCATACTTAACTTCCTATGTCTTCAATAGATTTGAAGTTTTAGGTAGAGATAGGTTGTTATAAAATGGTAGAGCCTCCATCAGCATACGTCCTTGCCAACATGGATCAGAACCCTCTCCATCAACACTTGTTGGACATGTAGCCTGAGCAAGAAATAAACATTTGTTCTTTAAAACCACTTACATTTTGGATTTGATTGTTACTATAGCATAATCTAGTCTATCCTGACCAACAGCAGAAATATAGTCAACGACCTACTGTATATATATTTAAGATTCTAAGGGAGTTGTTAGAAATTTAAGATAGTACTCAATTTTATTCCCTAGAGGTACAGCTGGTACCTTGAGTTAGTATCTCTCTTTGTCTCCTTTAAATTTAAGACTGTGGAAATTAACAAATGAGATACTTAGAAAAAGCGCAGGCCCACATAATGTAATCCCCAAATAAGACAGTAGAAGACAGTAAGTAGACTGCCAATTGTTTCGCTAACATTGATCACCTCACACCATAATATTTAAAAAAATTGATTCTTCCTCAAATTAATGAGAAACTTAAGAGTTGTGGGCTCTGGAGGGCAATATAAAAAATTCAGCTCACCAGACAGAATTTTTTTTTGTCCACTTGATACTGAATAAGTAACGTAACAGACTTTTAAAAACTGAAGTGACGTGGCTTGACAAAAAGCAGATGAGAAGTTAAGCTATTTAAAGTCTGTGCATACATGTTAATTTTTCCCAAGGAGAACACGATTTAATTGCTTTTGATAGCGTCATTTTACTTTCTGTTTCTCACATACTCAATTACACAGAAATGATAGTTTATGCTTATGGTGGATCTATATTATCAACAGGATGAATACTCATTTTGGAGGTGAGGCTAGTATTTAAGGTCGGCTCTAAGAGTTAAGACAGCCACATGGGTTACTGATTCTGGGGTTTCAATATTCTACCAATTATGGTGGTGTGTAAATTCCTGTTAATGGCAAAGAATTAGAACTTTTTCACCTTTTGGAAGATTGAATCCAACTTCCAGATATGAAGGAAACAGTAAATATAGGGAAAAAACACACATGATGCAGAAACCTATAGGAGCTCAGTTAATAATTCCCCTTCTACTTTTTAAACATCTGATAACTTTAAAGGACCAATTCCTGAATTTCAGAGAAGAGCAAGCTATTGAAATCATTCATATACTTTCATACTCTGATTTTAATTTCTTTGTACTTTCAGATGAGTCAAACTTTCCTGTTTTCCAGTACCCACTTTATAAAAAATAAGAAGTGTACTGTGAATTTCAAACATGACCCGAGTAAGCAACTTTGTGAAAATAATGTGTGTATAATTATATGCTGTCAATTCCATTATATGAGGGAGGATTATCAAGTTAGCATATTAATCAGACAGTTTCCTATTTTCCTCCTCTGAGTATCTGTGCTGTTTTAAGGACCATATAACGTGGTGAATAAAAAGAGAGGAAAGTAAACACCACCAGCACTGTAGAAAGTGTGATGTAGTAAAGAACAAAATGGGAGTATCGTGGAGCAAGAGGCATTGGGACTGTGGAGGTTAGCATGCATAAACCGGAAGAAGATGGAATGATGTCTGGAAAAGCAGCAGAATAGAAGTGATCCCTTAGATGTGGACACAGACCAACCAGTCTATCTTGGACCTTCTCTGCCCAGTCTCTGCAGATGGCTCGCTACATGTTATCCTCCACAATCACCCTTGACTTTAGTTCAGAAAAGAGAGCTTTCATCACTGATATTTCATCATTAATATTTTCATCACTAATCATTTCATCATTAATATTCTTAATAGGGTAATGATTTGCTTCAATTTTCAGTCTTTTAACACAATTCATGATTTAGTAACTACACATGATACTTTTAAAAATGGATACTTATTGATAGGATATTAAAAAAATAGGAAATTGAATGGGAAAATTGTTAGAATTTCTAATAATTAGGGTAGATATATAATTGCTTATTCTTACATGTTAAACCAGAAAGAAAATAAGGATATGTCAGTGTATTGTCAACTCGTCTGCAGAGATACTTTTTGGACAATCAAAAAACATATATTATATTCTCTCACCTTAAATATGGCAGATTAAAGAATGGCTGGTAGATTGATTAGCATAATTTTCTAATTCCAAGTGTGTAGCTGGAGAAAGTCATTTTCCTCTAGATGGGTGGGGCTTTATATAGGGATGTAGACTAGAGCTTAATGCTTCCTGCAGCTCCTCCTGGCCCTCAGAAAGGAAGGTAAGGGTTGCAATTTCTCATCCCTGCACACAGAATTTAGCACAAGCTGGTGGCATAGAGGGGTAAAGAGAGTGACCCCCTCAGGCTGTGGGCCCTGTAGAAAGCTGAATTCTTTCCTGGGGTTCAGAAAAGGCAGCACTTCTTGTCTCACATTCTAATGGGTACACACTAGTGTCACAGATATGACCTGTGTCTCACAGCCTCAGACTGTCCTAGAGTGAAGACTTTCAGATTCTCTTTCTCTTGGGCCCAGCAAAGTGTGGCCTCCACTCTTTTAGAAAGTGAACAGATCAAAGGCATCAGGTCTCCAGTCATATCAAGAATGGCAGGGTGGTCTAAGTCTGCCCCTCCCCTCTACGCCTAGCAAAAATAATTTGCTGGTCCTTTTAGAAAAGTTACCTATCAACCAGTGACACACTTACATGCACAGTACTGCCATCCAAATTAAAGCAGCTGTATTATGATCAAACTCCATCAGTGATTTTACATTAGAGGACCATTGGCTTCATTTCCTTCAGGGACAAAAGAAAGGAAGTTTCATTACAAAACTGTATTTGCTTAAGAATCCCCTACAGCCCAGCGAAAGAGGATGGTCTCAGGGAACTCTTATCAAGACACATATATTCTGGCAAGAACAGAGTTGGAACTAAAATTTAGGATGCAAATTGAATAAAAGACAATTTTCAACTAAAAAGTTAACTTTTGGTTACCAGAAGAGATGTTTTCTCAAAACCTGTCAACCTCTTTTTGATTTTGTAATTTTGTCAAAAGCCAGTCTTGCCCATTTGTTTCCATTACTGTGGGTAATGTTAAGCTGTGCACAGAAGTATTTCTGGTGTTCTTCAGATCTCGTTAGGAGTAGATGCCAACAGTGACCATCTTAACGCTTCATTTAAGGGCATGATGTCTCATACTTTAGAGGCACAGCTCATTCTCCTCTAAGGAAATTTTGGCAAGTGGTGACTGGTAGTTGATTATGTGTTTAATTCTTCCGTGTAGAGCAGGGCTTCATCACAGAGTCCTTTAGTTAGATGATTCCTTCAAGGAGCAGATTAACTCAAAATGTCTTCCAACAAAGCATGGAGGGGTGGCATGGAGTTGGAGGTGAATGGGCTATGGCATCAGATTGCTGGGTTCGTATCCTGTCTCTACCACTTAGGGTGATGGGTAACTCTCGGCAAGTTGCTGAACCTACGTTTAACTTAGTTTCTTCAACTATAAACTGTGGATAATCAGAGTTCTTGCAATGAGAATTAAATGAGATAATTCATACAGAGTGCTTAGAAAGGTGCCTGGCACTCAGCTAGCACCTAGTAAATATTAACTATGATAATATTAACTTATTACATTTGAAAGCTGTGGGGCCATAGGTTTTGGAGTTAAGAATACTTTAGATTTTGGAAATTACCTATATGTTGTGGCCAAGCAAGAGAATTCATAAGGCAGTTCTTCATGCCACTTTAGAAAGTCTTCAATGCCACTCCTGATTTAATGGAATGTCTGACTATTCAAACAATAGCAAATTAAGAAAAAAATGAGAATCCTAATTTCTTTGTGCCTACAACATGCGTGGCATGGAATTTTTAATTAAATTTGTTAATTTAATGAATGGGTAGAAAAAAGCTTTCCATATTAGTTATCAATGGCTGTGTTACAAATTAGCCCAAATCTTAATGGCTAATCACAATAAACAGTTCTTACAGTTTCTGTGGGTCAGAAGAAAAAAAAAAAAAGTGGGTCTACCCCTTTAGGATCTGGGACAGAAACTCTTAATTGAACATTTTGATATTTCTGCAGCCAAATTTGTAGAATATTCATACTATATGGGATGAATAAAAATTGTAAATAGCCTCAGGTCAGTTCAGGCTAGGTTTTGCTACTCAATAAGTTACCAAGAAAACTTCTTTTGTGAGAGATTTTCAGATTTTTAAATTTCAGGTAAGGAATTGTGGACCCCTATTATATTTCCTTATGTCCCTAAGCCAAACCAGACCCTACAATAGGATGGGAAGCATCCTTACAAAGACAGGGCAGACCCATTCTCTATGGTTTTCAAAGTATTGCTGACTCAGGCCTCAGTGTAGGGCAGGCTGGCATGTATCAGCATCCTAATATTCATTAAGGACTGAACAGACATCACATGTGAAGTGAAATTATTCCTCACTGAAATCTCTCTGCTTGATTTTCAGAAAACATGTTCTAACAATCTGGTCTTGCTTCACTACTTCAGAGATTTTCCTCTATTAAAGACATGCAGGGCTGCCTCTAGCTGGATCTCATGTCCACAGAAGCATCTTGCTTTGGCTCATCCCACTTTCTTTCAGAAACCTCCAGGGCTCTACTGATGCCCAGAGGCAGAGACTCACCTCCAATGTTCCAGTGCATACATCCAAGTCCCACATTGCTCTGTTTTGCTGTTGGTAGGCAAAAATAAAGCCTATGTGGACAATGAGGTTTAATTGAAAGGTTGATTTGAAGTTCTATATAAGAAAATGTGAAACCATATTCCTAAATATGGGATGTCCGGAAACTATAACTCTTTTGTCTGTTTCCCCCATTCTGTATATTCACTACATGGTGATGCTACAAATTCATGGCATTCTTCTGGTTATGAAATTTAAGATAAGATAAGAATATTCATACTATAACTATGACTATAACTCTTTTGTCTGTTTCCCCCATTCTGTATATTCACTACATGGTGATGCTACAAATTCATGGCGTTCTTCTGGTTGTGAAATTTAAGATAAGATAAGGAAAGGACTTTCTATACTACTTAACTGACACTGAAAAAAGTGAATTTGCTACAGCATGAGGTTGAGTGATGCTACGGCTTAGTCTATGAATATCTTTTTTTAAGGATAAAATCTATGCCTTTCACTGTCTGATTAATGGTCCAGATGGAGTGTTAAGCTGGATTTCTTTCTCATCAACAAAAAGCTGGAGTGCCTAGGAGCCCCATGCCTGTAGAAATTGAACTTGAATTGTTATTCATTTACCTTGTTTCTCTATAGATTTCAAAATTCTTTTGAGATAGACTGATGATAGCAAAATTCAAAATACACTTCACACAATTCAGTTTATCTGTCTCCTTCTGTTTGTCAGATTCCTTGCAGCAAAACACCATCAGTAAAATAACTTTGTAGAATTTTCCTTGACATTTAGAAAAATGATGGCTTAATGAATGCATCCCCACCCAATAATTCCATTATAGTCTCCAAGGCTCACCACTCATTAATTGCTTTTCTAATTGCTTTATGAGAAATTGCTATTTGATAGGTTTTTCTCCTTTTTCTTTCTAAAATCATTGACACTTGCTAATTTGCTTACGAGATAATTTAGGATAAGTTACATAATTTATTTGAGCATTTACAAATAATTTCAACGTACTGAATTCTGAATTGCCCTTGTGATACAGTGTTCTCTGCTGATCTATTTTTGACATTCATTAATTCAACCATTTATTCAACAAACAAGTTTTGAATGTTTGTGATGAGCAAGACATTGATCCAACTACTGTGGAATCTATAAAGAGGGTTGTTGTCCTAAAGGAGCTTATATTCTATTAGAGAAAGAAGACTAAAATAATTAGAATTCAAGGTCGAAGTGATAAATGCAGAGGACTGGGCAAAGTCCTACGGGAATGCAGTAGAAGGATGGAGATCATTTCTGGCTGGGAATTTTAAAAATGGTTTAATGGAGGAAATCGCACTAAGTGGTATGTTAAAAGAAAAATTCAATCATCTTTTATTAAAAGTTGATTAAAATATTCCTTTTATTGTCCATCAAGAGAAGACTGGCTGGGAGGTAAATAATGATACACTTCTAAAATTAGGTTGATATAAAAAATATTTAACAACCAGTATAATGTGTACACTGACAATTAAGAATAGATGTCAGAATTTTCAAGATGTCAGATGCCAGCCTGTGTACTTTACTGGTACATACTGGCTAAGTATGAACCTTACCTACAATGAAATATAGAATAATTAAAATAATGGCTGAAATATACACTTCTTTCCAGGGAAGGAGGCCTGCAACACGTTGTTGCATTAAAAAAGCAAGTTAAACAGTAGCATATATAGTATGATCTATTGGTGTACAATTATATACATATATTGATATCTAGAGAATTGTCTGAAAAGATGTGCAACATGAGTAACATCTCAAATGATTTTTACCTACTTCTTCGTATTTTTCTCTTTTCTTTGAACTATTTACGGTGACTATGAATAAATTTTACAAAAATTCAAGTAATTTAAAAATGATTTTGACAGAAGTCATTGTGAACAATATTTTCACTGCTAGTGATAAATTAGTGAAGGATATGACAATTAGAGGGAAATTATAGCTATGTTTCTATATTTATGAAAATAATCCAATTTGGTGGGAGCAAAAAGTGCATGAAATAAAGATGATGAAGAAAACATGGATGAAATAAAATTGGAAAACTAACTGTTGGAAAATCCTGTAAAGGTTTAAAAAATACAAATTTGACTTTATATGATTGGCAGATTCAAATAGGGGCAATGACAGTCTTTGAGATGAGTAATGATTACCAATAAAACCCCTCATTTTGAAGTTGTTTTGAAACCATATTTAGAAGAGATTTTGGGCAACTGAGACTGGAATTAAGGGGGACATTTAAGAGGTTAATGCAATAACCTACCAGGTAGGCAAGGAGCACATGGAATTTGACAGTGGCAGTAGAGATGCAAGAGAAGCATAGATACCAGCATTGTTTTAGTGGAAGGAAGAACAGAACTTATACATTGTCAGGGTAAGGAACGCAAATGAGAGGGAGGAGACACTGATGAATACTGGTGATGTTAGCCTAAATAAAGAAGTTATAAAAGAGCTACAGGTTTAGAGAAAAATTCAGAGAAATTAGGGAATGTTAAATCTGAAAGCAAACGTTTATTTCTTTTCTCTCTTGGTATGTAGGAAAATGAAAGGGAGGTTAAGTGACTCATCAAAAGTTTTACAGTTAAAGATTGAGTTTAGGCACATTGAGTTTGAGGTGCCATAGGATATCACATTGGAGTATCTGAGAAACCCATTAGAAATATGGGTTGAGGGGCCAGCCCCGTGGCTGAGTGGTTAAGTCAGCATGCTCCGCTTCGAAGGCCCAGGATTTCACTGGTTCGGATCCTGGGTGCAGACATGGCACCGCTTATTAGGCCATGCTGAGGCAGCATTCCACATAGCACAACCAGTGGCACTCACGACTAGAATATACAACTATGTACTGAAGGGCTTTAGGAAGAAGAAGAAGGAAAAAAACAAAAGAAGAAGATTGGCAACAGACGTTAACTCAGATGCCAATCTTTGAAAACACAAAACAAAACAAAACAAAAAATAAATATGAGTTGAGAGCTCTGTCAAGTCCTATCTTTCCCTTTAGTCAAAGTTAATGGCTCTTTTATGGTCCCATAGAATTATACATACTTCTAATATAGCATTTACTAAGTTGTATTTCATTTGTTCATATTATTGGTTTCTATGGATATGTATATCTCAGGAAGGAAAGGACCATGCCTTATTCATTTAAAAAATATATGTACAGTGCCTAGTCCAGTCCCAGTACTGTAGGCGCTCAAAATTGTTTAGGTGAATAACTCTCCCTGGTTGAGCTCATCCACCTGCATAGGTAATAGATATAGGCAGATAGTTATATTACCTGTTTACTGGAGACTTCCAGATATATATTTATAGTTCTGATCTCTTTCCTGCATGACAGATAAGCCAAACTGCATTCTGAATAGTTCTCTTAAAATGAAGGATTCCAAAATTAAATGAATCACGCCTTTCCTCATTCAGTCTGTTTCTCCTAAATCCTATTTTGGTTAATTGCACCACCATCCAATGTATCAGAAATCTGGGAGTTGAGATTTCCTCATGCCCCAAGTCTGATTCTTGTTTTCTTAAATTTGCTTCCTGAGCATCTCATAAACGTATACTTTCCTCTGCCCCTGCATTCTCCTGCTGCTTCTCATTGATTCCAATTCTCATAATTGCTCAACTGAAACATTGCAATAACCTAAAACTTGTCTTCCTTGGCTCCAGTTTTACCTGTGTCCTCAAGCCCCTGCCATTAGAAAAAGAATTATCTTTATAAAACACAAATATAATTTTATTTATTTCTTTAAAAATACTGCAATGGCTCTCAATTGCTCAGGTTACAAATCATATGCCTTATTGTGGCAGGGCGCCTGCCATGTTTTGGTCTATCTCTCTAATTTCATTGCTATCTTTTGCTCACTGCTCCAACTGTACTGACCTAATCACAGCTCTTCAAACACTACATGCCGTTTTGTACCTTGTTCATTCCTCTCTTTGGAATGCCCTTTCTTCTACTCTGAAGAATTCCCGTTCATCTTTTCAGAGCAAGCTCAATTACCACTTCATCTGAATAGCGTTCTCTGACCACTCCTGATAGCATGGACCATTCCTCCTTCTCTTATGCTCTGAACGTACCTTATGCCATGTGTAGTTTCTATCGTACATTATTGCATTTACATGCCTATAAGATTAGGATTTATACTGTGAATTCCAAGAGAGTAGAGACTGTCTTGGTCATCTTTTAGTTTGGCACCAGGTGCAATGTCTGGCAGATAGTAAACATCCCAGTAAATATTTATCAACTTCTGCAGAGAAGGATGCTGATGACTGGGAAGAGATTATTCTTTTTTCAAACTACGTTCTTATTTGTGACCTTAATACGACACTTTTAGGAGAGAGGTAAAGATAGGGACAGATTTCAGAAGTTTAAGGAATTAGTGAGTGAAGTATGAGATTCAGTGAATGCGGTGGAAAAAAAAAAAAAGATGATGAGATCTCAAAAGAGTATCAGAGTCCCAAGAGATTTCGGATGGGAAGACCTAAAAGAGATTTTGGGCTGTGGGGAAGGAACCAACAAAAAATAGATCTAATTTTTTTAAGAATATGGTTCTCTATGAGGAAGAGAGGATGAAGGTGAAGACAGAGAGAAGTTTATCTTATAGATGTTTGTATATTTAATCTTTTTCAAGTAGGATTATTCAGTATATTTACATAGAAAGGTAGGAGAGGAGTAAGGGTGAATGTGAGGAAAAGAAGAAATCAGGGAAAAGACATAGAGAAGAGACGTTAAAGCCAGATAAATTGAGTAAGTTAATGTTTAAGACAAAATGAGCAATTAAGTCCAGCTTCAAACTTTTCCAAGAAACTGTCAACATGTGTTTTTCCTCATCCTTGTCTCTTAGCACACCTGCCATCCACAATCACATTGGGAACCTAATTTGAGGCCAGATTCTAGAAGGCTTTAAACACCATGGTAAGCACTTTGACTTTGGTCTGTTGTGCAAAGGGGAACCCTTTCTATTGCCCGAGTGTCGTTTTAAAAGAGGAGATTTAGTTAGATTAAGTTTACCTGGCTACAAGAAGTGAGGAAGTCTCCAAGCAGAGCAAGAAGCCAATACAAGTATCCAAGCAGAAATCACAGTGTAGGGATTATTTATCAGTGAGAACAAAAAGAAGCACTGATGTGAAGTATATCAGAGGAAAAACAGACAGAAATTGAAGATCAGTTACTTGGGGGCTACCAAAGAGGCATGAGTCAAGTCCAGGAGAATGAGAGAATGGTACATTTTGTACCTTGTTATACCCTCTCTTTGGAATGTCTTTTATTCTACTCTGGAAGGCATCATAGTTCATATGAAAGGATTTTTAGTCTGCAAAACTGTTCAGAGAAGGCAAGCCTGTTTGAAAATTTTAAGTGGTCTTTTTAAATAGCTTTGATGCCGTGTAAGGCTATGCACACCTTGCATGCTGATAGCGCTGTTAGGCCGTTCATGCTGATAGGGCACTGGAGGGACAATGTGAATTGTGCTCTGGTTTTGAGTGCGAGTGCCTAGCTCTAAGAGTTCAGTGATTTTACTACATGACAGCTGTTGGACCACTTATTTTCATTAAGAAGGAAATTAAACATCTGCCCTCATAGTTAATCACAATCCATGACTATCCAGTTGTTGCTCCCACTGGAACTTATTTATCATAGTTTTGTAGAATTTCTGTATTTATTTTGCATTTGTCCTTTCCTGGTTATGAAGTTCTGATTTTTAATATCCTAGATCTTCTTTCCTTTCAGAACTTCTTGACTCATTGACATTAAGAGAAAGGAATTTACAGATTCAAGAAGCAATCCTTACAAAAACACTGCATGCAGGCCAAGAAAATACAAACAGTTTTCCCAATTATCTGAAAAATTGATGGTGGCAAGCGAATCAGAAGCAGAATCTGTGATATAAATCGTTTTAACTTTTTTTCAAGTATAATTTGTACACCTTAACAGTATTTCTAGTCTTGGAGAAATAATCTGCTTTGAAATACAGATCCTCTCAACTTTGTGTCTCCTGCTATTAATGACTGACATAAGATTTGTTTGATATTGGTTGATTAGACACTGGTGTCAAATTCTGCTTCAAATACAGGAAAGCTTCAGCCAGTTTGTGGTGTTCACATATTTGAGACAGGAATCGCTTCTTAAGATATGCTGTTTTTGAATATACTATTTTGTTTTCTCTTGTGCAAAATATTAGATCTACATGCTAATACTATGCTGAGTGTTTTGAAGTCAGCCGAAATGATCTAAACCAAGTAAAACGTATCTGTATTTTATGCTGGTCTTACTTCTAAGTAAGATGCCCTCCCAATACAATCTGTGGAAATCCTTGTGAATATTGACATAGGTGAATGACTTTGTGTACAAAATTCCACTTAATGATTTTAGTTATAAGGATTGTTTTTGATGATGTTTAAAGGAGACAGTCTTTGTTTATAATTCCTTTGAAGCATATTATCCTACAAATCCTGAAAAATGATAACTTCTATCTTTGAGCTACTAAATCAATCATTCTAACAGCAATGAAACAAAATAAAACTTGCGAATTAAAACATCCTCAACAAAATTTTAGTATTTTTCTCTAAGGAAGAATAAAAGATCACCATGATTTTAATTTTTTTCAAGGTTTTTTGATTTTTCTTTCCTTTTTTCGTTTATTACTCCAAACCAGAAGATTTATAAGCCATGTACTTGAACAGCAAAACCATTTGCCATTTGGTAGAATTGGCTGACATTTCATTTTTTCTGGGCAGATTGCAGATTAGTTTGACATTATTTTCCTGGGTTCTGAGCTACATCATTAACATATCGCTTATGACTAAAAGCAAAGTAGTTTCATTTTGTGGCATAATACCCCACATTTTCTACAAGTAGTAAAATGTATGATTTCTCTGAAAATAGCTAGATATTACTCCAGTCTTGTAAAAAAAAAACAGAATTCTATTAATGTAACAAAATGTATCACTAAAATGGTGTGTCAGAGGGGAACGAAAACCTCCATAAAGGCATGATGTGTTTACTGTTGATATCTCTAAATCTTGGCTAGAAATGAGAAACATTCATGAAATATTGGGCTTAAACTGAGATTACATCAGTATGGTAGCAATATCGTACTTGTCAACTAACGGAATATAACTGCCTGGTTGTACCACATGAAAATGAAAATTCACTTTTTGATCTAAGGCATAATTCTTCTCCTGTCCGTGTTGGATAACTTTTTATTTTTAATGTAAGGAAAATAAGAGCCAGGCAACCGAACCACAAGATGGCTTTGTTTGGGAAACCAAGAGAATAACAAACTGTTGATCATTTTTTAATTAAAGTAGTGATCAAATAATTACCAACACTCTTATTTCAGTTCTCAATGTATTTGCTCACAACTCGTCTTTCCTCCACTGAATTAACTCTAGTATATAAAATAGAATAAATAGGTCCACATTGTACAATTGTTGGGTTCTCTTCTATTTAAAAAGCAATTGTAGTATTATACTTGTGTGTGATATGAATGAGCTGTGTTGAACAATTCACTACTATGATTTTTTTCCTTTTCTTTCGTGATGCTGACATATTTTACAAAGACAGAATGTCTCGTTACTGTAAAACGCTGCTTTTACTGACAGTAAGCACCTAAATGAAGTATTGTGCAAATGTTTTGGCCGCATGCACTTTAGTGTTTAAGCAAAACATCAAACCAATTAGCAAGCCATACTTCAGAGATAAAGTATATAGGCTGGTAGCAGGTTTTAATGCATTTTTCTGTCTAGTTACATTCATGGATTTAATTCTTCCCAGTTGTATGGCAGCAGATAGAAAATCTTGAGGGACAAACCATAATTTCATGGTCATCTAAGATAATTATTATACTAATTACCTATTATTAGTTCCATTTCCCATTTGTTTCATTGACATTTTGAAAGGGTAAAGGAGATTGTTTTTTGTGAACTTGCTTTTAAACCTCCTACTGTTTTCAGTACTGAAAGTGTTCAGGAATGATGTACATTGCTCCAACGTACTCTATTCATGTGGTGCATCAGAGATGACCTGGTTTTTGCAATACCTTAGATAGAATGCTATTATGCCAGGAAAAAAATGTATTCAATTTTCAAGAATGATCTTAGGCCTATCAGACACATCTCTGTCTCATTCTAGCACGCCCATCTTCTTCTAATTCACCCCATATGTTAAGTTTTATCTGAAGGAAATCTGTACATTCAATTTTCTCCAGGTACAGAATCCAGGGGGGTGGGAGTGAGGATGAGCAGCACACAAACAAATAAGAAAAAGACTTAGAAAAGACATTTACAGAAATTACATTTATTTATTGTAATTATCTTTTTATTATTAGATTTATTTCGATCTATATTATGCTTTAAGACATAACATGATTTTACGCTGACTCCAGAACTGCCTTTAATATTTTTAGATAGATACTTATCAACCTATATGTAATTATAATTAGATTATTATTATGAATATCAAAATTTTCCTTCAGTGAAAGTTGTTCATAAGCATTCATCTAGATTTTTCCAATGGGTAACAATTCTTAATTAAAAGGCCAAATTTATTCTAGTTTTAATCAATGCCACATTTTTACAATCTAAATAAGCTTAACATCATCGATTTTTATCTTCATGATGAGAAGTTAAAGGATAAAATTCTGAATATATGGTTTTTGAAATGAGTGGTAGGCTGTTGGTCTGTCGTGGAAGTAGATCAAAATACATTGAGGCACGCTAGCTCCTTTAGGACCCTAGAGTTTTGTTTTGTGTATTATTCAGATAGAACTTGAAACAACATCTAAGTAGGCAAGGGGAGTTAAAGTACATCTGAAACTGATTTACTTACTCCCATGGAGCACTTGTGGCTTTCCACGTTTGACTCTTTGTTATTTGTAAATCATATTAAATATGAACCACTCTTTTTAACAAGGACTAAGAAAGAATTTATGATATATTTAATTTTCTTTTTGTTCACAAATCAACAGAGAGAATTTTATTTTACTTAAGGAGTATTTGTTCGAACCAGAGTGAACCCATTGCTGTTTCCTCAAAAGCCAGTAGATAAAAACCAATTAGCATTTTAATCAGTTGTTTTGTGTCACAAAATGAGATTGGCTGTGTTTTGTTTTGATTTGTTTTTTTAAGCAAATCAGGGAGACAATATTTCAGGGAGTGACAGAGGCAGAAAACAATGACATTTTTAGTGGATTTCTTTATGTACATTCCAGTATTTGTGGCCAGATGGGCCTCTGTGCCACCGAGAGAGGGTAATCATCTTGGCAGAGTGCAATGGCTTGAGAGGATTTCAAATTGTCCTATAAACTTAAAAAAACTATGAATTGTTTCTCTAGTTTGCTGTTTAGTTAAAGAAACATGCTTAGGGTCATTAATTGGCCTCCACATATCATCAGTGATGTAACTGGAGAGGGAACCAAAGACTGCAAAATTCAAGTGCACTGCTTTATATATGCCACCGCCATTGAACAAAACACTTCAGCAATGCTGGAGGGAATACCTTACTGTGAGCAGTCGTCTCTTAGCACATGCCTGTCACACTACGATTTTCCTAAACCATCTGTGTAGTATCGTTGGCTTAAAGCATTCTGAAATATAATGGAGATGAAATATTCGGGTTTATACTGACTGCAATAAAGGGAACTAGTTATTACCATAGAAACAAGAAAGTATGCACAACGTCAACAACATTTGAAACCAAGAAGCCTCCTGATAACAACATGTTATAACCTAGCAGCTATTGCTTGCAGAATAATTTTGGTTTAAACATAGTAGTGGCTTATATTTGCAGGGCTCGTACTATGTCAAGATGCTATGATACTCAATTAGATTATTAAGAATATAGTCTATATTCAGAATATAGAATCAATTAATCTAAGCTTAGTGATGGCAACTGGACTCCCAGGTATAAAAAAAGATTGGAGAGTAAAAATTACACTGATCTGTGTTTTTATTGTGGCATCGTGTATTATTTGACAATGCTAGAGAATATGCTATCTCTCCAGCCTAATTTCTCATATAATTAAAATTGCCATTTTAAGCATTAGTAATTTTTTAAAGTTTTAATTGTTCATAATGGAAAAATTTTATGGTTGGTAGTATATTCTTACTTGACGTTCTTACACATAGTACATTGAACACGTTTAAGATTTTTTCCTGACAGTCTGGGTTCAAAATTAAGACTATCAATTATAGTGTTTTGCTGTGGCCCATAGATGCCCTCAGTAATTTTTGTTTATTTAGCCCTGCTTCTATTTACTCCAAATGACTCTAGTTGGCTAGAGGACATCCTTCCTATCTACTGTAACTTCAGTGATGTCAGTGGTCCTTCTTCATCTTATTCATTTATCATTTAATTCTTATTTCCTGTCTATGTGACTAGGTTAGAACTGTCTGTAGAATAAGAACAAACAGGCTCCCAGTAAACACAGGAGACTTCTTGTGATCAAAATGTGTATGCCTTGATGAATGTTTTATGAAATTTATTTCTGCTGCCCAAAGATTGCTTTTATCAATGTATAATTCCATACAAATTTCATAAGTTTGAGAATGATGGATGGCTAATTTAATGATAAGTGGGATTACTATATTTTGAAAGTATTACATATAATACTGCACAAATGAAAAATCTGGCATATAGGAAAAAAGAAAGAGTTCCAGGGTTAATCTACAAGTCAATTAAATAATATTGAGTCAATCAACAAATAATTGTTACTTAGCGGCAGAAATTGAACTATCACTTCATACCATTGGTTAGATAATAATTAACGCAGACTCTTGAAATAAAAAAATAAGTTTCTGAAAGACAAGTCACTTCTGTTCTAGAGAGTAAATCTGACCTTTTAGTTTTGTTTACTCTTTTGCAACGATTGTAACATACCTAGTTGTAGTAACAACCATACAGAGCAGAAACATGTAAATATTTGGTGAAATAGGCTTTATAAAGAATATACATCCTTGATGGGCACATATCATAATTACTGTGAATTTAACCCCAAATTCCAGGACATTAATGAAGTTATCATGGAAATGGAGGAAAGGAAATAATCTGATTACTTGAAGGTTTTTATTTTAAATTTTTTAAATGACTCAGGCATGAAATTGAAATTTTGAAGTGACTATAATTTATCATCTCAGATTAAATTATCATAAATTTCAAAGTTACATTTTTGGTCTTTGCAACAAAGCCATCTGCTTAGGAGGGGTCATGATAAGTGACAAACAATCTCCATTTCTTCATCTGGCTTTTTAGTGGACTTTTTATTTTCTTTTCCTATATGACACCTCCCAAGTACATTAAAGTTTTTGTCTCATACTTTGCATTCTAGAAGGGTGAGTCCAAAAGAAACCCAATTCTCAACATCCTAAGTCATGTCTGCACAAGAAAATTAATAATTTTTTAGCTGTAGGTTTTTCTCACATCCTAAAACATCAGAAATTCTGTCTTAGAGCTTTGATTTTTCAAAAAGTGGCAGCACCTTAATTTGGAGAATGGAAGTTAGTTCTCTTGCCTCAATTCCCTTGCAGTGAAATGACAGGATTTTAGCTGCATGATCTCTAAGGTTCTTGCCAACTCTAAGACTCATTGAATCATATTAAAGGTTGGAGGACGAGTGTGCATCCATTGATATTTGGCCTTTCGATCTAGTCTACCTGCCAAGAAATATTTACTTTCTTGGCAGCTTGTCATGAAAGGTCAGAGCCTCTTGGCATTTATTTGCCTGATGTTTTAACATTCATTCAAGCATGGCTATTTCTTTGTGGTCAAAGTTGTGGTCAGCGAAGATATACATTCTTTTGCAACTCCATTTTTCTAGGATTTTTGAGTCTATTCTGACAATTTCTGTTTGAACATGTAAGAAGACTGCTTGATAGTGCAAATGTAAAATTAAGTTTAGAGCTTTGTAGGAAATGGCAAAGATTATAATGTTCATTGGAAAGTTATGATGAAAATTTATGAGGAGGCAAAGTTGAGCTAAATGCCAGGCTTTCCTGACAACTAGAACCATGCAAAAAGAAAGTGAAATGCCTTGTGCAGTGTGAGTTCCCCATCAATGGGTGTATTCAAAGAGCATTTTTATGGTTATATGATGGAGATTTTCAAAATGAGTGAGTGGGAGACTGGATAACCTTGTCTTAAGGTTCTTTCTAATTTTAAGTTTCTATGAGTCCCAAATAAAATATAATTATATTGATCTGGGAATTTTGCTTGAGTAAGGATTCCATGAAGAATTAGACTCAGAACATCTGTCTTTCTCAGCTAATGCATGGAAAAGTAGTCCTGATACTCTACAGTGATGTATTAGAGTCATTAATAAGCTAGGATTTCAATACCAATCTGATTAGCGTAAGCAAGAAAAAGAGAAAGAAAGATTCTCTGGGAGGATATCCATAGTTTACAGAATTGAATGAACAATTGAAGTCATGCCTTGGGCGCGGACGGGAACCTTGGCAGTCCTGAATCTTGACAGCAGAATTTGTGAACTATGAGTTGATTGTTCAATTTTAAAACCATTCTACTCCTGTGTGTCTGTGTTCAGTATTCCAATTTTCAAGGAAAGCTGATGGACCTAAGTTCAATAATATTCCTGTACTCAAAGCAGGAAGTAGGAAAGGACACTGGTAGGACAGGAGACCCTGGGTACTATGACTGCCAGCCCCACCAAAATTAAGGTCCAGCAAGAATTTGGTTGGAAGTGGTGGCTTGAAGAAGGGATGGGTTTGGGGTTTCTCAAAGGAAAGGAGAAGATATTACCAAAGAAATGAGATGGAGGTGATAAGGGGTACTGGGAAGATAAAACAGTTTTAATTTTATATTCTATTTCTCTCTCCCCAGTGGCCTGTAAGCTCCTTGAAGTCAAAGATTATGTTTGTTCACTGTTAAATCTCCAGCCTCTATTACAGTCATTGGCACACAGGGTTTTGTGTTGTAAATATTTGTTGAACAAACAAATGAATAAATAACTAATGAATTTTACGGACATAATTTAGAAGTTTATTGGCCCACCTTCAATAGATGTGAAGAATATAATTTAGCAAACTATTGACCCAGTAACCCTCAGAGGCTGTTAAGATATATGCCGCCACTGCATAGTGAAGGAGGTGTAGACTTCATCTTTTTCTTCTTCTCTTTTTCCTTTCCTTTTGTTTCCCCTCCCTACCCCCTCCCTCCCTTCCTTTCTTCTCTCTTCCTTCCTATCTTGCTTTCTTCTAATATATATTAATTATATAACTACAGATCATAAGGACAATGTAAATCCTTTCCTTTTATTAACAAAATATAATTACACACAATGCTATTTGAATGATAGCTATTCTGTTTGTATTCTCATAATCCTTGAACACAGCAGATGGACTGTAAGACTCTTTGCCAAAAAGTCTTAGATGCTAAGGTGTTTTTACTGTTTCCTGTGTTTCTAAGGAAACTGTAATAATCAAGTCTCTCATCTGATTCTTCTTAAGCTTTGATGAAATCCAGTTCAGAAGTAGACCTAATCATCGTTTATAATGAGCTTTGATAGATTTTTCTTGTAAATTTGAAGGGAAAAATACAGAATTGTTAGAGAATTTCAAATACTTTTAACAAGGCTGAAATTGTTGTTGAAATCAGAAAATAACTATGTTAAAAATAAATTCCATATATATTATGTTCATTGTATCTATGTTTGAATAAATATCCCAGCAACTCAGGGTTCTTTGCATTTTACAGTCACATAATCTATATAAATGCTTCCATGTCAGTAACAAAGATTCCTAAAGAATGGTCACCATAGCAAGAAGATCGTATTTGATGCACAGAATCTAGAAGCAGCAGTAGCATCTTCTTTTAAAACACATTTCTTTCTGTCAGCAAATGTACATAAAAGATAATAGCTTGTATGATTTCAAGTATTATGCATAAGTTCAAAGCATTTACAAGTCAGCAGTTTTTAGACCCTACTTACAAGTAGCTGTTTGGGAAGAACATGAGGCATTTGGAGTTCTTTTATAGTAATATTATTATATAATAACTGTAAGAGTATAAATGACCTCACAGCTCAAGCAGAAAATTAACTAAACTATGAAACGTTAATGTCTCGACATAAAATGAAAATTCAGTGATATCAAGAATGTTGCATTAATAACTATGTCCCTATTTACTTTTAGAATGTTGTCAATGACGATTTGATTTACAGGCTGTCATGTGTTTACTACTGATTTATTCCAAACCCATTGTTATCAGGGAGGGTAAGAAAATACAAATAATCATAGGAATGATACTTTCTGTTAATGGAGAACTACCTATGTGTTAAACCACACAATGAAGAAAAAAGATTTGTATTTTATGGAAAATTGAATTCTCTTCTGTCTATGCTTTTGAAATATACACTTAGGAATAGGTAAGCTAAAAGCTATTTAAAAAACAAACATAAAAAGGACAAACCCCCAAAATGATAGATTTTCTGCTCACCTGGAATGGATCAATTTTGTAAGCACATGGAAGAACATCTAATGCAGGCGAAAATCAATGTGACTCCATGAGGAACACTTCTAGTTGGATTAATCTAATTTCCTTCTGTGCCAGAGTGACAGCTTTAGTAGATCCATCTGAAGTCAAAGTCTCAATATAGCTTGACTTAGTAAGGCTTTTCCTCTACGCTGAGCCTTATCCCAGTTAACAGCCTCGGAAAAGTCAACCTTTCTACCAATAAGCAAAAGATTGGCAATAGTTTTGGCCAATGGGGACATTTCAAATAAACCCTACCAGAATGATCACCCAATATGTTTATACATGATCTCAACAATACCATCACAAAAGCGTTAAAGAATTCCTAACATTTATTCAGCCCTTATTATGTGTTAGGTATTATTCTGTGGTATTTATATGTGTTAACCCATTTATTCTTTTCAAGGAGCAGCATCAGGTACTGTTTAAAGGCATGGACTCCTAAGCCTGGGTTCAAACTCCATCTCTACCACTTAGCTATGTGGCCTTGGGCAAGTTGTTCAACCTCTCTGTGCCTAGATTTCTTCATGTGTAATTGACGATAACAATCTTTAGCCCCTAGAGTTGTTATGAGGATTAAATGAGTTATTGTTTATACAATGCTTAAACAGTAGCTGGCCCTCAGCCAATGCTACAAACATTTTGTTAGATAAATGAAAATGTAATCCAAACAATAAATTGTCAATTACAGAATAATGTTTAGTAAGGAGTTGAACAAAATTTGCCCTTAGTGATGAGTTCCAAACAATACTCAGTGATAGAAAATGATTGAGTAAGCAGAGTATAATATAGCAGAAGAAGTGCTGTGATCTCAGTGGGACACTGGTTGAGCATATGTCAAGAACACAGGGCTGTAATTACTTAAAATAAACAGACACTAGCTTGTGTTGATGGAAGAGTGTCAAAACAGCATTGACACTAGGTTTAGTGCTTTCTCCTCTTTTCAATATGTTATAACCAATTTAGTTTTCTCTTTTTTATCCTCTTTTCCTCCCCTTCTTCTTCCTTTCTTCCTTTTTCTTTTATTTTTAAAAATAATTTGAAGAAACCAGATATTACCCAGGGAAAAACAAGATGGAGAAAATTAATAGAGTTTGGAATAATAGATTATCTGTAGAGGATATTTTGTATTCTAAACAGAATCTTTTTTTTTGGTGGGGGGGGGAAGTTTAGCCCTGAGCTAACATCCACCGCCAATCCTCTTTTTAGCGAGGAAGGTTGGCTCTGAGCTAACATCTGTGCCAATCTCCCTCTATTTTATATGTGGGACACCTGCCACAGCATGGCTTGATAAGCAGTGCATAGGTCTGTGCCCAGGATCTGAACTGGCGAACCCTGGGCCACCAGAGCGGGGTGCATGAACTTAACTGCTCTGCCACCAGGAGGGCCCCTAAATGGAATTTTTAAGGCATTCTTGTCACATGTCATTATTTAAGACAAAGCAGGGTGGGCTCTGCTTTTTGATTCATTGAACTTTCATGACAGTTGTGTTCTCCTATAGAACTGGGCCTTCAGTGCACCCTTGAGAATTGAAAACCGGGCTTAGGGTCCTGCCTTGGAAGTAGGGTATGTGTGACTCAATTTGTTGCACATAAGACCTGTAGCATTGTAGTGGATCTTGTCGAAATCCCCACTGTAGTGCTTCTTTCTATTGTATCCCTTCTCAATTATTATTTTGTTTAGGATCCGATACCTGTGATATATCTTTCTCTTCTTATGTGGACTTTTTTCCAAATCAACTAACCTTCTTTGAGTGGCTCCTCTATGTCATGCTCTGTCCTCTTATACATTTCAAATAATTTAATCCTCAAAATAGCTCTTTGATATAGTTATCATCCTGCTCATTATTCAGTTGTGGAAACTGAGATTCAGAAAAGTTAACTTGTTCAAGGTCATCCAACGAGGTGGTGGTGGAGCTGAAGTTCAAAACCTGGTCTTTTCACTGTCTAATCTGTAAATTTCTTCCAAATCTTCCATTGAGTTGTGCTCAAGGGATAAATATGGAAAAGTGCCTCCAAATATAGAGTGGCTGTCTGCTTTTTGTGGAATAATAAAGTCAACCCTAGGGTGGATTCCACATATGTTTTCTATTTCTCCAAGTAATATATTCAAAGCTAAACAAACATTTATTCCTTCATCTTTGCCATTCTTTCCCTTGAAATTTCTCCTCTTTTGAACATTTTAAAACACTCTTTCAAATTGTCCTTTAATTTTTGAGTATATTAATAATTCCTTAATATTTCTCTGCGAGTATTTAGTCTTGCCACGGGGGAGATGCTCCCAGAGGGCTGACCTTTTTTCCTGGCTGCGTAAGCAGATCAGTGCTTCTCGGATCTTCTACAGAAGGCTCCAATGCACCACCTCACTCATGTTCTCTTTCACAAAGCAAAGCCAACCAGTGCTGCTTACACTTTGTCTTCCAAGAACCCCTAAAGGCCTGGTAGGCCATGTACATATGTTTAGTTTGAGTAGCCTACGTGGCTTATTTTAAAGTGGCTTATTTTAAGAGCAGATTTCTTGGGAGTCTACTATTTCCTTTTTAAAATTTTATGCACATTTTGCATTTTACTCTGTAATTCAGAGGTTTTTGTTGAAATATGAAAATATTATGTTCCTCAAATCTTCAAGGAAATGTGCCTAACCAGATTGGTGTGCCATGTTTATCCTGTGGATTTCTGTATCCCGGCATAGGCTGAATGCTCTGAGGGATAGAAGTACCCCATTCAGAAAACAGCCCTCAAGAACTGTTTTATCTCAGAACATGCACGACTATGTTATGGAAGCCTTTCTGAGAGTTTATGACACTGTGTAATTCTAAAATGTATTAATACGTATATTTGTGTTTAATACACGCTTGGCTTGATTTTGGAGGATATGAATTTGTTAAATAAGTATAGTGGCAATATGTATAACATTCTTTCAGAAAAGCCACATTTTACTTGGCTAAGATTTTAGTTTTGAGTTAATTTGAGATGGTTCCAGTATCACCCAATTCTTAGGCAACAAACCTTGAAGTCTTTCTCACAAAGACTCCCTCAAGATTTATTTAGGTTTTATAATTACCTCTCCTTTTTATAATTAGCCTTAATATATATCCAAATTTTTTGATTCCTTTACCTCTTCTTTCCTATTTCCATGAGATTAGAATTCTTGCTTTTCTGTTCTGCCATTTAGTTCTCAATATTTTTTTCTGAACAGATGTCTCCAGCTCTCTCATTCCCCTGCATCTAATGCCCAGGCCGTCTCTCCCATACAGCTGAATCGAGTAAAATCTCTACCCTATTTATTTACATGTATTGCATGCACTTTTCATGGTTATTCACTTTTGGACTGCAGGCTTTCAAAGGACATGGATTATTTCCATTGACTTAAGCTGCTATAGATAAGAATGATATTGAACTGTGATGACCAATAATAAATATGAGAAAAATCTTTTTGGAACTAACCATCTTTATTGTTAAAGTCAGAATATAAAATACCGCAGTTCCCTCAAAAATAATTTCAGAAAAAGAATGATAAATATTTCTGTCTTGAAACAGCATCTGCTTACTTTAAACACTGTCACCTCTAATGACAAACCTGATGCTGTTGGAAATGTTGAAATTTTATGTTGGTGTTTTGTTTAAGAATTTTCCATATCTCCATCCATCATTTGTCTTAGGCTTTTTTATTAAGTGTTAAGGCTCTTGAAAGATCTTCTCATTCATTTACCAAAGGACATTGTATTAGAGCATTTAAGAGCAAAGATTGGAGACAAACTGAATGTGTTAAATCCTGATTTCACCACTTATCAGCTGTGAGACCTTGAGCAAATCATTTGGTCTTCTGTGCCCTGGTTTCAGAGGGTAATAGTAGTTCTTATCACACAGGATTGTTGTGTGGATTAAATTAGTGATATATGGTAAAGAATATAGAACAGTGCCTGACACATTGTAAGTGCTGCAAGCGTATTAATTAATACTGTTCCGTGATATTATTTTACGATCTCCTGAGTTAAATTGTTAATAATTCCATAATTCTAGTATCTCTCTCATACCCTATGGCTTTTCTGTTTTCTTCTAATTCTCATCTATTTTTGCTTCTCTAACTCATCTTATTATTCTGAAATATATGCCTGACGTCTATAGTACTGTATTTGCCATTTTCTCCTACAGTATGTGAAAGCAGAGGATGAACTGAATATTCTAATTATTCTCTCTGAATTGCATTTGTTAGTCTTTCGTGTGGTGTTAGGTGCATTGTCTATTAGCAATTTCTTTCATCATCGTCATCATCATCATCACTTCATGATCATGATCATGATTTCATCATATCTAACATTTATTGAGTGCTTAGGACATGCCAGGAACTAGTCTAAGCACTTTACATTTATTGAATCATTTAATCTTCACAAAAATCACATTAAGTAGGTTATATTATTATCCTCAGTTACAGCATGGAAGTGTTGTAGGAGTGTAATTATTCCTCTTGCTTCTTTCTTACCTTTGCATTGCCATGGAGAACCATTATGGCTGAAACATCCCCTTGTAGATAATCTGCTATCCCTTCCCTACTTTGAACCCTCAGAAGATGATAAATGACTGTTAGGTAGATGATGCTATGGTCATCATTTCCCGTATGACAATTTTGAGGCTTAATTTAGCAGACATTAAACATCAAATACTTGAACACATGGATCAGTCTGATTGCTTTGGCAGTTACTGAATTAGAAGGAGAAGCACATACAGCATAAACTGCGGCGGAGAATGAGAATGTGTTGCTGTGCAGGGTTTCACGTAATGCCTCCTGCAATGATCAAATGGAGGAGGCCTAGCAATGATGAATTGAAAAAGAGATAGCCTCTAGTATTGCTCTGTGCTAGATGGGGCCAGCCTGGTGGGGTGGGAGGAGAAGGCTTGGCACTTCCCAGAGACAGATGCTTGAATGGATTTTGCAGGTGGTTTTATGCTAGTTCATGGTGGGCTCATTGGCAGATCTTTCCCTTGGCTCTTAGTTCAATCCAGGCTCCAGGTGACACTGTATCTCTGCTGGCAATATACGTACAATGACCTTGCCAATATTTTACTGGTTTGCATTAGAATATATTGTTATTTACTTTTTCTCTGATTTCAGTGCAGCAAGTTTTTTCTTTAAATTTTTAGAGAACCACTTTATGGATGAAATTTCCTTGATTGCTGTTATGAAGCTGCCATTAAAATGGTAGGGTAACAAGAGGTTCTTAGATTCCTGTTTTTGTTGACTTAGTTTAAAATCTCACATGCAGGATTTTAGACTGAAATAATAAAAGCTAACACTTGCTGAGTGGTCACTGAGTGTCACTGTTCCAGATGATTTACCTAGATTGCAGCTTTTTATTCTCACTATAATCCAGTGATGTAGGAACTATAATTATCCCTGTTTTACCCATGAAGGAAACCAAATATAGAGTGGTTAAATAACTTGCCTGAGGCTACTCAGGAGGTAGCTGAGGAAGATTCGCATCCAGGCCTCTGTCTCCAGACTCCATGCTCTTAGTCATGACTCCTTTTGGACAATCCCCTCTAGACAGGGGGTTTCATTACACAGGCTATTTTCTGTAGCTGTCAAGCACAAAATGAGCCAAAAGCTCTTTTGCAGAGATGTGCAGAATTATAACTTAAAGTTGTTTTTCTATGTCCTTTACTTTTTACCAGCTTGAGAATAGGAAACCTAAGTTTTTATTTGAATTAGTAACATTGAAATACATTAAATGGAATCTGTGGCAGCAGCTGTGTATTCTCACTTTGACTTGAAAACTACATTCATTGATATCTTTTTAGTCTTTGGAAAGAAATCTATTGTCCATTATAGCTGCTACTGCTCTGAACCCTTTTGATAATTGTCCATGTGAGAGTCTGTTCTCTCTTCTTTGGGAAAATAACAATGGCATACTGTACTTCACAGGTGCAAAAATGAAATGATTTGCTCCATCATTTAGTTTGCTTAATTTACAGCTTTTTATGTTTAATTATGTCTATTGTTCATAGATTGGATATTGAGGATCCAACAAAGATGATATTTTGAATCATCTTTGTAATGTCATTGAGTAGGTCTTACACTGCAGGATACTTAAATCTTTTCTCCAATTGCGACAGTTTGGCTATCCTCAGGAGTTCCGAGCTGTCTTCAATTATGCCAGCTGTCTGAATGGGGAATGTAAAACTACTATTACAGTGGGGAATTAAATATTATTTGGCCCAATTTTACCTTTCTTGTCAAAAGTGAATAGCACGTGCCCACGTATGCAGTGAAAGTAGACAGATGCGGCGTGTGCAAATGTGCTGTGGGTACAATTTCCCTTTCAAAGCATTTGCGATTTGGAGAGAACACCCATCTGCCACTAATAAGTTGAGTAACCTTGGTTACGTTTCTTTACCTCTCTGGGTTTCTATTTTCTTTCCTATAAAATGAAGCGGTTATTCTAACTCTTTTCTTTTTTTTTTTTTTTTAAAGATTTTATTTTTTCCTTTTTCTCCCCAAAGCCCCCTGGTACATAGTTGTGTATTAATTCGTTGTGGGTTCTTCTAGTTGTGGCATGTGGGACGCTGCCTCAGCGTGGTTTGATGAGCAGTGCTATGTCGGCGCCCAGGATTCGAACTAATGAAACACTGAGCCGCCTGCAGCGGAGCGCGCGAACTTAACCACTCGGCCACGGGGCCAGCCCCAATTCTAACTCTTTTCAAAGCCATTTGGGATGGAATCATGAATGTTTTGTGGTCTTAGGAATTTTATTATGCTTACTTCTGTGCTGCTTCTGCTCCAAGGACCTGAGGAAGCTCAGGTCAGCACCTGCCTAAGGCTCACCCTAGGACTCTACATTTTCTCCAAGAATGGACAGCCATGGCCAAATCACTGTCATCTCAAACCTCCCCCTACCCTGTTACCTTTAGAGATGCCTGTTTCCTGAGAGCTTGTCCAGAAAACGTTCAGAATTAAATTTATAAGAATATAGGATTTTTCTTTTTGAGACTGGTGCACAGTAAGCTTCCCCAGACTGCTCAAGGTGTGGCTTTCATTTGGAAGAGCTCCATGTAACATTTGCAAATAGGTGGCTTAGGGAGTATTCCTGGCTGTGGAGAATCAGTGGTGGTGGTCACTTTTTTGATCCCAAGAAGAGTCTTCTAGTTCATCTTTGACTGCCATCTTAGGTTATGCATAATTTATTATATTATTCCTTTTTACCACTATCCACTGGTGTGGGAGACCTAGGGATTAGGGTCAAGGGGAGCAAAATTTTAGGGGAGTAAGAAGATGCTGTATGGCATATATGATCTAGAAACCTAAATCTTTTTTCAGTTAGTCATTGGACTTGGTTATATCTGAATCTGGCTGAGGCCCAATTATGTTCATTCATTCATTTAATAAATAAGAATTTGCTGTGCACCCAGTATGTGTCAGGCATTTTTCTAGGCCCTGGGAATACACAAGTGAACAAGGCAGACAACACCTTTGACTTTATAAGACTTATACCAAGAAGAATTCAGCACAGATATGTGAGCTGACTTTCACCCAAGCATCATCTTTATGCCTACTTACGTAATTCTCCCTTTCGCTTTGCTTTTTTGAGTGGTGGAATTCTATCTTGTCACAAAAGCCTAACAGATAGTACTAGGAAACAGCAAATTATTAGTATCATACACAAAATATGATATTTTGTGGTGGCCACTCACTTTCTGATACTATGGCAAGTATTATGAGTTGGGAAGATCCATGTAAAGCTTCAGCCTCTACCACAACGCAGACCTAAGGTAATAAGTTAATCATAAATGAAAAACATTGGGTGAATGTTAATGTGGTCTGTCATCAGGTTTGGTTGTGGTGGGAAGTGATTGGGGAGAGAGAGCGTGTGCGGTTTTCTCTCAGTGCTGTGGCTGGAAGGTAGGACTGAAGGACTATCTACTTGTGTTTTAAAAAAGGGAAAACTTTGGAAGTGTGAGTAAATTCATAGGCACCCTGCACAAATCATACATTCCTGTCATTTGGCAGCTGAGGATTTGAAGTGAAAGATTTCAAATGGATTATCAGAATTATACAGAAACTTACTGAGAAGTTTTCAGTGCTGAAGCGTTGTGGCGGTGGGATTTATCGTCCTTAACTTTCTAGTTTTAAGAGAGCAATCCTGAGCTTTTACCCAGAGGATCTCTGTTTCTTGCTTTTTTTCTCTGAGAATATAATATAGGTCTCATGCAGCATTGTCTCCTGTTTATACTTTGGCTGGACTTTTTGGAGTGAAACTTATGATTTTCCTCCCATCTCCACATTGTCTCCTGGTTTCCAGAGGGCAGACAATGAAAGGGTTACAGAAGATAATCATTAGAGGTTCTTGAAGAGTGGTTCTTCCCCATCCAAAATTTGCTCCTTTTTGGCATTATGTATGGATGTGAAATCTCAATGTCTGCATCTAGCTTTATTATCCTCCGGGACACTTCATTGCACACACTGCGGCACTAATCATGATGCTCTGCCCAGCACAGATGCGTCTAGCCTGCTGTCTATACACCTCAGAATTGGAAAGGTGATGTGCTCAGTGTTCTTTTAGAAGCCCCTCTCCCAGGCACTTCAAAAGCCACTAATGAAAAAGCCTCTCCTGCCACCTGAGTCTTCCTTTTACTCTCTTTCATTGGTGTTCAGAGATGATCAATAGGAAATACTCTCAAGACACCCTGTCTGAGGCTGAGACTATTGGACTCTGATAAGTTCGGGGAGTCCTGCACAACAGCATGCTCTTTAACTTCCATTTGTAATCATATTGGAAATGTACGTGATCAAATTACTTATCCCTCAAAGCTATCCCAGTGAATATTTTGTCCTCCTTCCTTCAACAGTTAAGCCCAGTTCTTTGTCTTCCCTCAGTGCCTACTGAGTGGAAATGGAAAGTATCTTCAAGGAGCTCACATTTTTGGAAAGGAGATAGAAAAAGAAAACAATTGAAGTATAATATCATAAACACTATAATAGAGTTATGCACAGCATACTGTAGGTGTTATCTGACACAATAATAGATGTATATAACTGTCCTTTGTCATTAGAAAATAGTTAACTGTTTCTAAGTTTCTCGATTAAAAGGCTTGGATTTATCAAATTCATCATAGAAAGACTTAATTCAACATGTGTTAATTTGAGGGATATTTTTCAGTTCCTGGATTTGTCATTATTTAGAATATTTTATTTTCTAGAAATTTCTGATTAGTGAAGAATTCTTTTGTTTGTACTCTGCTATAATCTCAGCATTTACAGCAGTTCCCTGAGTCATAGTACAAGCTAAATAAATATATAATGAATGAATGAATGATCCTTTATATGAAAAATACCACCATCGGAATTTGATTACAGAATCACAGCAGAAATGACCATAGGGAGTTTAAACTCAAGGGCTTAGTCTGTGTGGAAAACTAATAAGGCCAAGGTCAAAGTTTCCTTCCTTGTATGAGCAAGTTAAATTGTGTCGTAGAAGGCAGCAGGGCAAAAATATTTGGGAATTCAGCTAAAACAATTAGGTTGTGCAGGCCCTAGATCAAATTTTAGAGAATCGGAAGGAGCCGCAAGATTCTAAAAGTCAAAGTAATAAGAACACAGACTAAAACAAGAAAGAACCACAGCATGCCTTAAACTGTGTCAGGAGAAGTCTTGAATCTCAGTGCACCGTCCATGTTTGTCTGCCCTTACCACCTTCCAAAGAAACTGCCTACTGACAGTCACAGCTGCCTCCGTAGACTGGTATTGTTTGGGTGACTTTTCTGTCCATATCTGGCTAGATCTAGAAGGGCTTCTGTTCCATGGACAGCTAAGCGGTTCTTCGATACCTGACCTGTATCAGAATTTGAGATGTTTGTCGCTATGAAAGCAGAGATTAAAACCGTTAGCAGGAAGAGTTGAAGCAGGAAAGTCACGGCTGAAGGAGCAGCCATGAGAGAGCAGAAGTCACAAGGAAAAGAACAGAGAGTTATGCAGGATGAGTGAAGACCCCATGTGAAAGAGAGAGCCAAAACAGCCCCTGAGAGACACAGAGGGACAGGGTGGCCAGATCTCCTAAAGGCTTTTTATTCCCAGTGCCTGTGTCCTTAGAATTGTATCCTCACACACACCGCCCCCCCACCCCCCCACACAAGCACAGACTCACATACGCAAAATTTTTGCTATTGTAAGAGATAACTAAAGTGGATTTTTGTTCTTTGCAACCCATTCAAAAAGCCAATTTAAATATTCGCAAATGCTAATTTATTGCTGTTGGGATATTAGGTGGAATTAATCAAAAGAATTGTGTGAGTCAGAGCATTTTCACCACTATATTTGGAAGGCAACAATTGAAATCTCTTCTCTGAACTGCCCTCATATCTACCCCAGTCTGGGCTAGGTGGCTTCCCAGAGCTGCCCCTCAAACTCTGTATATATATATCACTATCATGGCAATCAGGCTAGCTGGGAATTCCCTTTTACTGGGATTCTGTGTGTGTATTCTTCATTGGATGGTAGGCTTCTAGGGGTAAGATTGTGAGTTATTTATTGTTCCTATTTTAGTGCCCACCATAGTGACACAAAAATGCCTGGCGCCGAGTGTGTTCTTGATGCATGCTTGCTGAAAAAATCTGTACCCGTATATAGAAAGGATGCTCTTTATTATTAAATACCAATTTAAACATTCAGTCTTTTCTCAAATCAACCATATTTATATGTAACCACTCAAAAATAAATGGATAGTACATGATAGGGCTATGGTATAACTGGATGATCTTTTAACTGGATAGAAAGACAATAAAGTCATACAACAGTGAGTTCCAATTAAATTTAATTCCCACATCATTCCTGACCATTTTTTTGTACTGATAGTTGAGACTTTATTGAGAAGAATTTCCATACTGAATACTGAAAATGTGCTGTTCAGACTCCTTTGACCATTCATTAGTGTTAACTGTTGTGGTAACCCCTTTCACTTTTATGCTAGTGACTCAAAGCAAAAGTCCTCTTAATCTTCCAAGGAAATGAGCTTTTCACACAGTGATTGGACCATGCAGAGGTGTGCTGTGGTGTTAGGCAGAGCTAGTTTCCGGCCACCCCTCTGTTGTAATTTCAGGGTCCCAGGGAAGGTGAGTGGAGCATATCCCCTTCTGCTAAGCAGCATGCATGTGATGGCTCTCTTTATTTTCAGGAAACATCTGGCTCAGTGATTCTTGGCTCTTCTTTTCAATGTCAAGTTTGACATATTTGCATTATGAGACACATAGATATTTTAGAGTAACTTCTATATCCAGAGGGATTTGGACTTCAAGGTTAATCAAGAGAGACACACGTCCAGAATTGAACATTTTTATCCAAAATTTTATGTAATTATCTTTCTATTGGGCAAATACTTTCCCTTACAAAGAGCATTTATGAAATATATTTATTTAATCCAGAATTATAATATTTAGTAAAAACTCTTAAATATGAATTCTTTCAGTAAATGTTACTTTTTCAATTACACTTTCTTAAGTGTGGAAACAAACATTATTAAGTATTTTGTTGTTACTTGAATTAATTTTTCATCCAACTATTTCTGTTGAGGTAAATACAAATATAAACATTGGTAACGAATGGAGGATTTTGAAAAAATGTCTTTCAAATAGGGTAATAAATATCTGACTATCCAGTAGAACACTGTATTAATATGAGAAAGAAAACCAAAATAAATTAATTAGTAATGAAGGAGAAGGAGGACAATAGGAGTGATGTTATAAATAGAGTATTAAACACTAAAGGTTTTGGTAACTGATTACAATATTTAATGTTAGCATATCATCAGAAGGTGCTTGAACAAGTACATTTTTATTTTTAATGACATGTATATTGCAGATGTATCTCTAAATTGCAAATGTCTATGTATCTCCATAAATGCTAATCATAAAGACATGACACTTTCGAAAGTTATCCAAAGGTATTTTTCTATAAAACATTTTAGTAATAATTTAATCTCCTTGTTTAGTTTTCCTACTTTCATTGGCAGATTTAGCTAATATAATTGGTTGTTTTTGAAGTTGACTTTTCAAGAAATACTGCTATCACTCTTTGTGATATATTGGTAACATTTGTAAAATTGTTTCACAAAATTATCGACTCCTTCATATGTATGTGGTTTTTTAATAAATTTTCAATTTTAGAAGAAACCTCAAAAGGAAAATGGTTGAACTATAGGTAGCCATTGCTTGTAACAATAGCTGCCGTTTCTTGGGAGCTTACCTTGTGCCAGGCATCTTAGTAAATGGTTGATAAACAGCAGGTTGTCTTCACAACAGACCTGTGAGGTTGGTGCTCTTATTTCCATTGCACAAAAGAGGTAACAGATGTGGACAGTTTCAGCATCTTGCCAAGATCACTTAGCTAGGAAATGGTGGATTGAGTACTTAAACAGGTCTGTTTAATGCCAAACCTCAGGCTCTTGACCACTGTGCTATATTTTAGGAAGCTATGGTGATATTTTGAGGATGATAAATGATACGATGAATTTGTGGTACCTTACAATGCACTAGAGTGATAAAAATTTGAGTATCAGAGTTTAAAAAATATTTCTACAGAATTTCTAAATTATTTTTAACTTCATATAAGCATTTCTGTTTTTAAAGTGTTTTATTCTCTGTGTATTTAAACTACATTTTTCTAGAGAAAGTAGTCTTAAATGCTTGGAAAATTGGCTTTTGAGTTAATATAGTCTAATATAGTAAACATGTATATAACACACACTGTTAATTACTTTTTCTAGATTCTTACTGACTTCAAATTTCTTGACTTATGTTTTTAGACCACTCAAGTACCATAAAAATTAAAGGTAGGCACCAGCCTCATGGCATAGTGGTTAACTTCATGCACTCTGCTTTGGCAGCCCAGGGTTCAACAGTTCAGATCAGAGGCATGGACCTACACACTGCTCATCAAGCCATGCTGTGGTGGCATCCCACATACAAAATAGAGGAAGATTGGCATAGATGTTAGCTCAGTGACAATCTTCCTCAAGCAAAAGGTGGAGGATTGGCAACAGATGTTGGCTCAGGGCCAATCTTCCCTACACCAAAAAAAAAAAAAAAATTAAAGGTGATACTCCTGGCTCTAAGGCAGAGTGAGATCCTGAACTATTGTCTATTATGAAGTCAAAGTTAAGATGCACCTAGTTTGGGCATTAAGAGCAATTAAAAAAAAATAGATACCTCTGTGATAATTATCCAACCAGATCATGATTTATATAACTCTCTATTAACTGAGGTGTTTTATTAACCAAACGCTTATTTATAATGCGTAACAGAAATATTAAAACTTATTAATTTGCTGCTTAACTATCAGACTTTTAAATATTTAGCCTCTATTCAATAAATTGGTTTTTTTTGTTTGTTTCTAAATTATACAGTCATGCTGCCTTCCTTAATTCTCCATCCACTTTTTCATATTCCCGTTGCTAACTCATACTCATGGAAGGTGGCAGAATTAATCACCACCTGTTCACAGAAGCCACTCAATAACCAAAGAAATGTCTTAATTTTTCTCATTTACAACAGAAAATTTCTACCGTGACACTTTCTTTCCTTTTCCCTTCTAATCTCGGAGGAGGAATGGTTCCTATTCGTTTTCAGCTGCCTGTGCGTCTGGTATCTCTCCCTCTTCACCTCTCTCTGCATCACACAATTACTCCTATTATTTGGTTTCCTAAATATCTACTTTCAGCTTATAATCTTACACAAGACTTCCTTATCCTTAATGCCTTCCCTCAACACTGCTTCCCCCTCAAGTTACTCTATCATCTCCCAACTGCCCTTCAGTAGCAAATTGTAGACAAAGTGACCCACAGTTTTCCTGTCTAATTACCTCCCACTCCTTCCTTAATCCTTTCTTATCTGGCTTCGGCCCACAGCACTGCAGTGAAATCATTCTTACAAAGGTCATTACTTTCCTCTAAATAGCCAAATGTCCAGCTTCCTATTCTCTGTGCTCATTCTACTTAACCACATTCAATAAGCTTTTTGTGGCTGCCCATTATGTGCAAGGCCTTGGCTTTAGAAGATGGATAAGGCTCATGTATGCCCATCTGGAGTTGCCATTTAAGTGGGAGTTACAGATGCAAAAACAATTATGGTACAGGGAGATGAGTACCCTAATGCAAGTGTTTGCCAAGTATGACACTGTGGGGTAAAGGCATTGTGGGAAAATTTCACAGAGGAAGTGATATTTGAAAAAAATTAGTAGGTGGGAATTCCAGGCAGATTAAATAGTACAAGGCAACATGGATTTTGGAACAAGCACAGCATGTTTTAGAAATAGTGTGTGTGGTTCAAGCTTTTAATGCTTAGGGAAGGAGTGGGGATGAGTATAACAGGAAGCTGGAAACAGTTCAGGGCCAAAGTTTACAGATGTGAAACTTTTTTCTGTTGCATCTGTTCCTCCCCTTGATTCTTGTTTTCCTTGGTTGACTCCCATTTGTTCAGACCACTCCTTGAAAATAGCTTTTCCATGATATGGCATCATACTACACCCTGTCCCAGGTGATGTTGTCTACTTCATGTCTTCAATCATTATATTAGGTACATGCAGTTTACTACCAACTATAAATCTCTGTCCTGACGTCTCTTCTGAACTACAGATGTGAATTTTTATCTTTTGCTGTATGTCAATTCAGCTCATATCAAATACGGTCAAGATCAAAGTATAATCTTAAAACTCTTGGCTCCTTCTGAATTCTCATTCAGTGGTGGCCACCTTCCTTGTGGTTACCAAGGGAAGGTATTATATTAGATTTTCCTTCCTCCCTCTGGATAACCCCGGGCACCCAATCGACCATTCTACAAAAATACTTGCTGGGTCAACCCCTTATTTTAATCCTCACCTAGTTCATATAACCATTATTTTTACCTCAACTATTATCTAAATATTTTAATGGTTATTGCACTACGTGGACCCTCTTCTTCAGTCTGTCTTTTATACCAGAGTTAACAATATAAAACTATATAAGATATAGTTTAAATCAATTAACTTATTTTCTTTCTAAAATTTTCCATATTACTTGATTATGTACAAAATAAAACCCAACTTTGACATGGCCATTCCAGAAGCTCTTTATAATCTTGCTATAATCTACCTTTCTGGTCCTGAAATCGCCTACATGACCACTCCTACTCTATATTCCATTGATTCATTGAATATGCTCTTTCTTTCCCCTGAGGATTCACTCAATATTTAATATGTCCACCTCCTTGCCTCACTTCCTCTTCATAGAATGAACTTCCATTTTTCTTTAAGGCCCAGTGTCATTAAGACCTCTTCTACAGACCTTCCTGCATAGCTCCAAAGGAAACCAAGTGGTCTTTGGTATTTCCTTAGCATGGTTTGGATCTTTAATAATGCCCATGTATTCTACATTGCTTCAAAGTAGTTTGTGTATCTGTTTCTCTAATTAGATTTTCTTAAGCAGATACTTTATATATTTTTGTATCTATTTTGGTTGTTGAAATAGTACTTTGTAGTCGTACTGCTTGAGCATTATATTGTGAGTTGAAATGCAAGCACCTATTCAAGTTTTTATTGGTGTTTGTGTTAACCATACGTATCTCAACTATTTGCAGATTAAGATTGTATGTGATGTATTTATTTGACTGTAAGTATCTCAAGGACAGGGATTTAGCTATATTTACAATCAACTGCTCCCAAGAATGTTGGGCACATAATACTGTTTAAATATTTATTGTTTAACACTTTGTCCTTAACTGCCTTATAATTTTAATAGCAATGAGGGAGAGACAGCTTCTTTGTAAGCCATGCATATTTATGATTCCTTTGAATCTCCTTCCCTCTTTCTACCGAATAATCAATCTGATTCAGCTGACTCCACTAGAGGCTCTCAAAAGACTCTGGACTTTCTTTTATCATCACATTCATTTCACAATTTGTACTTGTATTTACCTATCTACTTCAGAGCTCCTTCATTAGACTATAAAGTCACTAAAATCAGTAGCTGTATTCAGGGGGTGTGTGTGTGTGTGTGTGTGTGTGTGTGTATACACACACATATATAAACAATGAAGATAATGCAGTTTATATCACTGTGAAATTCTGAACTTTTGTTGCTCAAGTTTAGCCGTTTAAAAATACCCATTATGCATAGGCTTTCAGCTGAGTTATCACCCCACCACATTCTGCTAATATTTTCATTTCATGGAAGAGAAAGTGATTTATGTGAGCAACATAATTCTAGTTCACTGTCACCTTTGAAAATTTTATCAAATTTTAAAAGTGTCTTCTCATTTAATAAATAACAGAAACACAAGATATGTGGTTTTTAGTAATAAACTTATTTAAATTTCCTCATTTTTTCTTGAATTTAGTAGTTCGTTTTGATTTGAGTATAAAACTAATTTGATTGGAACTGCCACTACATTTTTAAGGGGAAAAAAGTGTTAAATTCTCTGGATGAAATATTGGTTACCAAATATGCATATGTTCCTTCACATTTCTTATCTTCTTTGGAATAAGGTGGGGCCATGTTAATTGTCTGGCTAATCGCTGTAAGAGTGACCTTTGTCCCTTGAGGCCAGAGTGTTTAAAAACTGTTGTGAGACTCTCGAGTTCTCTTTGTTCTGCCACAGTGATCATTGAAGCTTCCTATTAAGATTGTGGAGCCAGAAGATGGACCCATCTGAACCCCCGAATCATTGCTGGGATTCATGCCTTCTTGCAGAGCTGCTGGACCTGCAACAGGCTTAGAGTGAGCTACAGAGGTTTTGTTTTAAGCCACAGAGATTTTGAAGTTTATTACTGCAGCTCAACATAGCCTACCCTGATTAACATATGAGCTTTGGTGGTAATCATGGTACTCTGCAGAAGTATCCTGGGCTGAGTTCTGGAATAGATAGAGAGGAGGAGGTGCAATTCATAACAAAGGTTACTGCCAAAGAGACCACATGAGTCACCAGGTTCAAAACATGGTATGAGGGAGCAAAGGAAGGAGCAAGAGATTAGGAATCAGGGAGGCCTGGAATAGTCTAAGAAATGGAGTGCAAAGTGTGGGGACTGGAAGTGGCCACCCCAAGATATGTCTCTTTGGCATGATGATTATTTGAGGCTACTTACTTTGCAGACAGGAAAGCAACTGAAAAGTAGAATTTACTTACCCTTTGTAAGAGACATTTACAGTGTAAAGGAACTCTCCGTCTGTAAAGATATCTCCCTCTCTGTACCAGGAAGAAGGGGAGATGACCTTGTCTCTAGAAACTCTTAATCAATGGGGAAGGCAAGGACTTAAATCTGCATTTGTTTATTGTGCTTGTCTGGTAACCTCCTGTAACTGACTTCCCTCCCCCTCCCAACGTTGGTATTTCTTTAAGGATTAAGCATCTTTCCTTAGGCTAGGAACTGATTACTGCCCTCACCTGTGACCACCCAGCTCGAGACAATACACTTGCCTCCTGCTATGCCCACCGAGAATAGCAGACCCACTATCTTCTGTGTCCATTAAGTGCTGTGCTGACAGGACAATCTTGTGACTATTGTGGGAGGGACATTTCAATCATATGTGAAACACCCTGTTTGGGGGTATATAACCACTCTGTGCACCCCACTTCTCTGGTACCCTTTCTTCCTTTGGGAAGAAAGGCCCCAGGCCATGGTCCTCATAAAGCTTTGTTTAATTTTTTCTTGCTATTCTGTCCCATGTGAATTTAATTCATTCTCCGGCCAGATGAACCCACATTAGGTAGAGGAAAAGTCTTCCTGCCCTACAAAAGTAAGAGTGAGACAAATGGGCAAAGGCTGTGAACAAAGCAAAGATTCTGGAAGGGTTTTCCAACTTGACGCTGCTTCATATCAGACTAGGTCAGTTTATTTGAAGCAATATTAGAAAAGATCCTTAAGAACGATTAGTTTAGAGTTACAGTCCTCATAGCCCAGTATCCCTTTCCAATACTGCCAACAATAGACAGTTTGTGGGATAGCATGGCTCTCCTCCATCAGATGAGTGTCAAGAGACTGGGATATACTTCTCCAATATTCTATGTTTGTTTTGCTTTATTAGTCCATTGTGGATTTTATCTTTGAGATATTTCTTATGTAAAATTTTATACTATATGTTGATGGATTTTAAAAATTAATCAATTTATGAGCAAATTAGTACTTTCTTTTGTTTGTAGTAAAAATATCTTTTAGGCTGTTAGGGTCACTAAAAATGATTCATCTGACTATATCTATTGTAGGGGAGGAAGACATTTCTTCTACTGAATGTGGGTTCGTCTGGCCAGAGAACGAATTAAATTCACATGAGACAGAATAGCAGGAGAAAATTAAACAAAGCTTTATAACATGTATACATGGGAGAGGTCAGGCAAGCTGAGCAACTCGCCAAAATGACTGAAGCCCCACCCTGAGTATTATCTCAGCTAACGACAAAGGAGGATGTTGGGGGTGGGGGGAGTCAGTTACAGGAGGTTACCAGAAACAGGAATAAGATTACTATGCAGATTTAAGTCCTTGCCTTTCCCATTGATTAAGAGTTTCTAGAGAGAAAGTCATCCCCTTTCTTCTTCCTGGTACAGAGAGGGAGGCACCTTTACAGATAGAGATTTACCTTACAAATGTAAATGTCTCCTAACAAAGGGCAAGCAAGTTCCACCCCTCAGAGCCTCCTTCCCTGTCCCAGTTTACCAAAAGCAATCAGCCTCAAATAATCCTCATGCCAAAGAGATATATCTTGGCATGGCCAAGACCAATTCCCCACACTATTTAGTATTTTCCAGCTTAAAAATTAAAAGGCCTCATGTTATTATTTCCAATGCAAGAGTAGCATTTCCATGATCTTGACAATATTTATTCCAGTCGTGCCATCTTACAACTTGGTTTGATTATCATTTGGAATCATACCGTAGATAATTATAAATTGGATTTTTTTTAAAAAAAAAAAAAAGATAAGGAGAATTAAACAACCAGATAAGCTTTTAAAACAGAAGACTGTGATTATTGTCAAGTAATTTACAAGATATTATTTAACTCTAACATAAATCATTCAGGCATTTCCAAATTCTGTAAGATAATTTGATGCCCTTTGCAGCAAGAAGAATGTTTTTTCTTCTCAAAGCAAAGGAAAAACACAATAATTCTTAAATGGAAAAAACAACCCACAAAATCTCACTAGCTTTAAAAGTTCATTTTAAGTCATGTTGTTATTACTAACAGTCCAAAACTGACCATTTCTATTCATTTCTTATCATCCGTGTGTCAGCAATTTGAAGATAGGAGTTTTGCAATGAGAAAACAGACAGACTAGCTGTTTGGATGTTGTTCAGCAATGCTTTTCAAAAGAAAGCACTGTCTTAAGGATGCATTATTTCATTCTTTCTATAAAAATGGTAAAGATATTTCCAAAAATATCTACCACAGTTAATGTTCTGAAGAGTGTAGACTTGGGAAAATAAATGTTAAATGATAATGTCTATACTAGAGGGAATGGGAAGTGAATGTAGACTTTAGTTATATATACTTTTACTATCATTCATTGAGGACCTCAGCTATAGGCCAGGCATTCAGCTAAGTGATGAAAGAACAGAGATAGCAACCACAGACCCTGGCAACAGATTGTTCATGCACAATTTCAATAAAGTTTGGGGTATTTTTTTGACAAAGAATGAAAAAACTCTAAGGAGACTATGGGTTGGGTATTTGAGATAATTAGGCTGAGAGTGGAGTCAAGGAATGCTCCTTTGAGAGATGCAACATCTCAGCTGGTCTTAAAGTGTGAATAGTTTGTGATGGGATTAAAAGGATTCTCATCCAAAGGAAATCATGAGGAAAGAGCAGCACCTTTGAGGAACTCTAAGTGGTTAGTATGGCTCCAACTTAGGATGCAAGGAAAGTGACAGGAGGTGTAAATGAATATGTAAGCATGGGGCAAACAGGGATGTAGACTCTTGTACTTTTTGCTAAGTAATTAAGCTCTTATTTTGAAAACCATAGGGAGACATTAAATGCTGTAAAACAAGGAAATGTCACAGTCAAATTAATGTTTTAGAAAATTCCCTTGGGTAGCATTAGGAAGGATATAAAAAGAGCAGTAAGATAGTTAGGCAGACCAGTTGGGAAATTGAAATTGTTGTACAGACAAATAATAATGAACTTATAGATGATCAGAGCAATGATGGGAATGGAAAATAAAGGATGTATATAAGAATATACAGATGGAAAAGTCTCCTGAACTTGAGAACTGGAAGTGAGATCAGTAAGGCTGAGGAAGAGGTTGGAATTGGACTCGGATATTTGGGACTTGTGTGGGAGTCATAATAATATTTTAAAATGTAAGGAATTTAGAAGAAAAGTATTTTGAACAAAGGTGAGAATTCAGTTTTGGGGTCAAGTAGCTTTCAACATACCTGTGAGACACCAATTGGAAATGTCCAGTGGGCAGGTGGATATTAATAATTAGAGCATGTTAGAGTTATTTGAGCTTGAGCAAAAGATTTGAGAGTCGTCATTGTAATGGGATAATCAATTCAATGATTTAAATTAGTTGCAATACAGAAAGAGGTCAAGAAACCTGTTCTTAAACCAGACTGATTGGATTCAAATCCCAAATTCCTCATTTACTGACTGTGTAACCTTAGAAAATCTATTAACCTTTTAATATCTAAGTCTCTTAATCAGTAAAATGGATATGGTATAACAATTAAAACTCGTGAACATTTAAGAGATAATATCTATAATACACTTACAAAAGTAGTATAAAATACTTAAAAAATATTAGCTATATTCCTAAGCAGAGAGTGCAAGAGAGATGAACTGGGCTGTAACCCTGGGAATATCATTATTCAAAGAACAAGCAGAGAAATAGTATGTCAAAAAGATTTACCCAAGAAGAAAGGCCAGAAAAATGGGAAAAATGAGATAATTAAGGCATGGAGCACAAAGTAGAAGACGATTTCAAGAATGAGAAAATGATCAGGAGTGCTAGAGCAAATCAGAGTGAGATACGTCAAGGAGTGGATTAGTAGTGAAAGAGTAAAGATGATTGTTCATGATTGCCTAATTCATTCCTTCAACTTACATTTGTTGTGAACCTATGTTGTACAAAGCATTGTGTCTGGGCCACAGCCATGAGCATAAATTAGTCCCTGAAGTCATGGAGCTTTTAGTCCAGCAGGAATGAAAGTCATTAAATAACTACTTGCCCATTTAATTTCAATTAAAATTTTAATAAATATTATAAAAGAGAATTGCTTGGCGCAATGAGAGTGGATACCTGGGGACCTGATCTAGTCTTAGGGGTTAGGAATGCCTTCCTTGAAGAAAACTTTTAGAGCTGAGCAGTAAAAGAAAGGTAGGAATCGACTATATAAAGAAGCAAGGAGAGAAAATGCCAAGCAGGAGGAATAGCTTATGTGATACCTCTGAGAGAAGGAGCATGGCACATTTGAGGAACTGAAAGTAAGTCAGGGAGCTGAAATAATGACAGTGTGGAGGGAGTGGTATGAATCAGGGGTAGGGAGGTAGGTCAAATTATGCAGAATATGATTGAGACAGTGCCAAGATTTTTTTCTCTATCCTAAGATTAATGGGGTACCCCTGAAGGGTTTAAGCAACAGAGTGACATGATCATATAGCATTTCGAAATGAGCCCTCTGGCTGCACTTTATAGAAACTATTGGAAGGAGGAATAGATGTGAGGAACCCAATTAAGAGGCAAGTCAAGTGTTCCAGCTGAGAAATGATGGCAGCTCATACTTGGGTGATGATGGGAGAACTGGGGAGAAGTTGAAGGCTTCAAAGCATATTTTAGGAGAGAAAATTCATAGAATGAGGTGATTTACTGATTGAGAGAGATTGGGAAGTGGGTAGAGATGACTCCTAGGTTTCTCACTAGCACCATTAGTTGAGTGTTGTAAGTGGACCACATTTTTGGAAGAAGATGGAGAATTTAGTTTATGACATTTAGAGTTTGAGATGCCTGTGAGATATGCAAGTTGAATAGACAGTTTGATACACTGGTATGGTAACTCTTCAGTTGTCAAACGATGGGTCTTTACGAGACTGCTTTTGTGTAGAGAACACTGAGGGCCCTCAGACTAAGCTTTGAGAACCTGTGACATTTCTTATTTTTGAGGAGGATGCTTCAGTTAGTGAGACTTTGTCAAAGAGGATAGAGGCATAAGGTGAATGTGGTGTTATGGAAACCGTGGAACGTCTGGGTTTTATGAAAGAAAATACAATTAATAGCAACATGTGCTGCTGTGTGGTCAAGAAAGATGAGAACTGAAGACTATCCAATGACTTTAGCAGCCTGGAAGTCATTAGTGACCTTAGTGAAAATGATTTTGGTGAAATGGTAAAGAAAGGAAATAAGACTGGAATATACCTGGGATTATTGTTAGAAAAAAATTGACTGTGAGAGGAAGGAGAGAGATAGTAGGTGGTTGTTACAGAAGGACGAATGGTGAAAAAAATATTTTTTAAAGGATATGTTCTTTGTGCACGTATGTTTTCTTTTATTAATTATCTTAACTGTTCTTGAACTAAGTTCCACTAGGAGAGATTAACCTTACCTTGAAGTTAGTGGGTATCATCGTTACTAGCCTCGCAGAAATACAAAAGCAATAGCATAGCTTTATGCCTGTTCTTATTCTCGTTTCAGCTCAGTGTATCTCTGTGGAAAGAGAGAAAGCTTACTGTATTCTCTCCTGTTCCTTACAAGACTACTTTCAGAAATATCCATGAGCTAAAGTGATTTAGATCTGCCATAATTCCCTGAAAAACATTTAAGGAGACTATTATTCTGATTTTTATCTGATTCATAGAGGCTTATTCTCTAGGATGACAGCTCTGGCATGATAAAAAGAATATCACACAGTTCAAGTACTTGGCAGCTGTTTGATTTGGGCAAATTTCTTCTCTGAGTCTGTTTTCTCGTCTGTTAAATGGGAATTATCTATCTTTTAGAGTTGTTCTGATGATTAAATGAAATAAAATATGTAAAATAAAAAGTCGAGTGCCATACATTCAATAAATATTTTCTACCTTGTTTTAAGACAATGCTTTTTGTAGCATACCAATAATTTCTTTTTCGTTTCTTTGAATTCAAATGTCAGTCTTTGGTCCCTGTACTTTTTTTTTTGATTCTGCGTGATGATTTTAAAATAAAACTAGTAGAAACAAGAAAAGGGCAATGGAGCCTTATGGGCTGTCAGAGTTGTAATGGGGCTGCATCTTCTCTCATAGCAAATTCACCAAGAATGTGTTTAATAGGGCAGCTGTTCTTACCAGATCTCTGAGGCTTGCATCCATTTTCATCCTTGGTCCTTTCCGCTCCTCTTATAAGACCATATCCTTATTTCCATCTGCTTATATGCAATATGTAATTTTTTAAACACTACAAACTAGCCAAATAGGAATTGATGCATGAAGAATAGGATGGTGCACCAGCAGGCAGGACATCTTTACTTAATTGTACTTTTTGATTCTATTAAGTATCTTAAAATGTCAATAACAAATCATTGCTGGTTTTTAAAAGCCTAAAACACATGTTCTGAAAGAAGAAAATGTAATTTGTTTTTGACTGACAGGATAATTTTATTTATAAATGAAGGAAAGAGCATATTTCCAGCAAACATTTTGATGATTCTATTTAGATTTGTTGAAACATTTTGTTGTCCTATACTGTAACATGTGGAGCATTAGTTTTGATAATTTAACTTCAGTTGGATGCTTTCCAATGTTGTACTTAGGTGCTTACATTATTGGAAAAATCAGTGGTTTTTGAAAATGTTTCTTTCCACGCAACTTTTCCATTTTAAAATTAAAAAAAAGAAGGCCTGAAGATCTAAATTTCTAAAATTGAGAGGTTTGATAAGTTATAAATGTAGCAAGTATAAGGCATTAAATAAATTGTTTTGTAAAACATTTTAAAATTAGAGTTTAAAATAGTAGGACGATCTTGTATTTGTGTGATTTTTTTTAAAGTTTAGAATACTTTTTTACTTATGTTATCTAAATGCTCTTTCCATAAACCCTAGGAGGCTCACTTGGACAGCCATTATCCTTCACTTTCTGATTTTAGCATATTTTAGTCTTTCATTATTTCCTTTTATCAGAAGCACAAAAAGCATAAGCTTTAACAATTAAAAAAATGCACCCAACAATACAAAAAGTGTAATACAGGAGATGCAATATTCAATATTTCTGTTTTAATGTACTATTTATGAATATTACCTTAAACTACTTTGTTACTTGCTTGATGCATATATCCTGGATCCCTTCCAGCCTGAATTACAGAGTAAGACACATTTATTTTGTATATCCAAATTATTAAAGCCGAGGCTCTCATTGGGCTAACTGCTGAAAATTATGTGCCTCTAATCAATCCTGGACTCTTTGAGAGGTTTCTAGTATTCCGCCTCATGTGTGCTCAATGCAGATACTTACTTCCGTTTCTTTCTTGTCTAGTTACAACAATTCTGCCCCAACTAACAATGACCCCCAGGGGAATGCTCTTCTGTTATGCCTAGCTCTCTTCATTGGTGACTGGGAGTGGTTTTTCTTAGGAGCCAGATGCCCCAACTTGACTTCAAGTTCCCTCACTATGCCTCTTTGTCTTCTAGCTGGCCTCCCCCTGGCAGGAGTCAGCTTTCCTCTTAAGGTAAATACTTTTCAAACATCTACTTGCCTCGGAGAATTGTCCAAGCTGTCACTCCATTTATTACCAGCCACTGGGAAGAGATTAGGTGGCCGCCTTGCCCCGTCTAAACCCCGTCACATTGCTCTCCTGGATTAACTTCTTCCTCTCAAGGTTCCTTTCAGGGGCATTTCCCAGCCCACACCTCCTTTAGTGTGTAATCTGATACCATGGCTCCAACGTGATAATCTTAGTCCAAAACAACATTTCCCAAACTCTTGATTGCTCAGTCTTAAGCAATACATGTGTGGGACAGTAGCCTTCGGATCCATGTTGTACTTTACCCAATGCAGTTAATTCCATTCACTCTGTAGTGGGGCCGGGTATCAAGACTGTACTTCGCCTCCTGCAATTGTCTCATTTCCTTCCCAATATCCTTTTGCTAATGCCTGCTATTCTCTCAAAGCAAATGATGTTTCAGGTAGGATGCTACCTAGATCTAGATTTTTGAGATTTAGGGAGAATATATCTAACATAATTTGCAGAGGCTGGGTTCTTCTGAAAGATGTACCGATTACATTACCGAACAGAACACTTTCCATCTCAGTTTGAAGGATCTGCCCTTGGTATACCAAACAGTATTCAGGCCTTCTCTAAAATGTCTGTATATGAAAATCTGAATAAAAACTTGGACCTTTTAGAGGGGTCCCTTCAACAACAAAGGTTTCCAGTATAATTACTTGATTTCCAGTATAATTAGTTGGTTTCCAGCATAATTCTGCCATTTTCTGTCCTAGAAGCCAGAAAGTACCAGTAACTCTTGCATAAACTTTTGCCAATTTTTGTAAAGAAAGTATTAGGTTCAGTCTTTACCAGTTAGCACAATGTATTTCTTTTATAATTCTCTACTTTTTCTGCTTTGAAGTTTCTAAATGGGTGTATTTCTGAAAATATTATGCATTTTATGTGCATGTTCTTTGACATATTCAGTTCACCTGAGTGTGAAATATGACAATGGTGATGTAAATTTAATCATATCACCTCCTTCTATAGTGAAAAAATCATTTAATAAAGATTATATTGAAGGTGTTAAATGTAATGAAAGAAACTTCCAGAAGGAATTTCATGTAATAAACAAAATAAGTATGTGTTACTTTTTTTCAGGGATTGGATTTAATCAATTCCTAACTGTCAAAAATCAAAACATAAGAGTCCTGTCTTAAAACAAGCTACTTTTTGTAACGGTTTATAATACATATCATAATCATTCATTGTATTTTTTGAAATCTTAAATTTCATCTGATGGGAGAAGGATTACTGGGTTAAGCTTCAAATACATCCAAAGAAATACTCACTTTCTGAGGGAACAAAACTGCATGCTTTTTGGAATTGCAGCTAATACTATTACAAATACCTCTCATGTGTCCTTTACAACCACTTGCTTGTTTTCATATAAAAACGTCTCCCTCTATGCTATTTTCTCTCTCACGAGGTGTACCATTTGTCTTATATATTTGAATGCAATTCTTTATTCATTTCTAAAAATTTTAAAAAGAAAATCATGTCTTAAGAATATTTTAGTATCGCGTAACTTTTAACTTAAAGAAATTGGAAGCAATTTTTCATAAAAGTCAAGTGAAAAAACGAACAAAAACTTTACTAAGGTATCTTTCCAAGGTATATTCATCCAACCTAAAAATGAAAGTGTTTCAATTATCTTTGACATAACCAAAGATCTTTTGTTACTTTCTTCCTCGCTCTTATTTGCCACTTCAAAATCAGTCTGTCAATGAGAGTAAATAGCACAAGAAAATATTTTTTTTTATTCTACACTTGTGAATATATATATATGTCTATTATATAAAAATTTCCTTGGGAGACTATTTTTAAAAAACTAGCTCTGTGAATTTTAGTATACTGTTAATTTGAGGGGCAGAAATTGTTTTACCCTATGAACATGTATTTCATTGTACTTTCTGAGAGAGCGTGATGCCGTGTACAATGTAGTAGGCGCCCTAAATACTCACTGATGATAATAGTGATGGGACTTGTTTATTTTACTCTCCCTTTTACCTAGATTCTTCTTCATTCACATTCTTTCTATCTTATTTCAAGCTTCTTTCATCTCTCTTGGCATATTTTAATAAGCTTCTAGATTATTTTCTGTCTCAAAAAATCTTCTATTTCTAATCCATCCCACAAGGTAAATGTCAGATTAACGTTCGTAAATACAACTCTCTCATGCCACTGCCTTTCTCAAAAGACTCCAGGGTCTCCTTATTGTTTTCTAAATTTATATCAAATCTTAACACTGGTATTATCTTTTATTGCTGAGTTGTTCCCTATCTTCCCCCTTATAACACATATTTTCTTCACCAACCTCACATTCTGGGCAAATGGAATACCCTCCTGTTTCATAAATTTGCTCTCCAGAATCACTCCAAGTCCAGCTCTTGCTGCCATTTTCAGGGAGTGTCTCTGAATTTTCTGAGTGGGATGCAAACCATGCCACTTCAAACCATACTCCTTCCAAAACTGTAAATAGATCTGTTTTGTGGACATTATCATGATTTAGAAATACAGCAGAGGTTCGCCTGACTACCTATTTGGAATCAAACCTTATTCAACAGAGTTACAATTCTACCTCTTAGAGAGGAATCCAGGGATATTTTGTGGAAGAACGTGGTAAGTTCTTTCCATAACATCAAATTGTTGAACACAACCATCCTAAATCCATTATTAACTCATCGATTATATATGTAACCCCAGTCCTTTCTGAATTGGCTTATACAATTTTCATTTTGTTCTTTATTTTTTAAAACAATTCTTCCTAACTGAATGCAGTTAATTGCAGTTATAATATGTAAAATGAATAGAATAAAACAAATATGACCTTTTAAAATAAAACTGTTATTAACGGATGCAGAAAACAAAGGCAAATATTTAGCTGTGAAGCATAATTTTAAAAAGAATTCTTGTCTCTCACAAGTATGGACTTTTATGCTCCTGTTACTTAATATTGTGAAAGGAATCTGGGGAGGATTTTATAGAACATACATTCTCTAACTTAGTAAACCAGAAAAGAAGTACTTTGTGTCTGAGTATCATTTTCTGTCAAATTATTAAAACTACACGTGTATGTTAATCTTCTCTTTTTCTGACTATTTTATATTATTTTTTCATTTGATTTTTCAGCTCTGTACTTTATTGTGACAAATGTTGCTGCTCAACATTCTGCAGTGAGTTTGGCAGAAACAAGGACTAATCTCAAAGTTATCTAAATCTTTTGTGGTTTTCTGAGCACTAAATGTGCTTACAACCCTAACTGATGTTTCCATTAAATGTAATTATTCAATTGCAAAAGTTGTGAAGAAACTGATGGTTGAGAAATACAGATTTAATCAAATCTCACATTTTTAACTTTTCACTGAAAAATTATAAGCCTGATCTTTCTCCTTTTATGGCATGGTGTAGCACACAATATATGAGGATGAGACTGGGGTCAAGGATTGCTATTAACCCTAAAGATCGTGAAGTTTATTGTCCCTTGAAGTCTGTTTGCTCTTTCTTTCTTTTTCTTTTTTTTTTAAAGATTGGCACCTGAGCTAACAACTGTTGCCAATCTTCTCATTTTTTCTTTTTTTTCTGTTTTATCTCCCCAAACCCCACCCCTGTACATAGTTGTATATCTTAGTTGCAGGTCCTTCTAGTTGTGGGATGTGGGACGCTGCCTCAACATGGCCTGACGAGCGGTGCCCTGTCCGCGCCCAGGATCCAAACCCTGGGCTGCTGCAGCGGAGCGCGCGAACTTAACCACTCGGCCACGGAGCTGGCCCCGTTAGCTCTTTCTTTTATCTACCCATGCTTTCATCCATCCATCCATCCTTTCATCTATCCGTCTATCCATCCATCCATCCACCCATCCATCTATCCATTCATCCTTTTGTTCATTTCCTTAACAGCCATTTACATATTTGCACCTCAGACATGAGAAAAGAGATGGGTCCAAGGAAAATGGAGATCATCTTTCTGTCTCCTTCTGCTATAGACCATGTATAGTTAATGTGGAAGTAAAGTTTCTTTGAGGGAAGACTTTCCCATGAATATGGGAATCCAGAAGTAGTTTATTCCTCCAAAATAAGTGTAACTAATTTTCCTTCTCTCTGTAAGAGGGAAAAAAATAGCCATCAGATTTTAAAGTAAGAAAAATATGGGGGAAGGGCAAAAGGGGTAAAGGAGCAGATGTGTATGGTAACAGAGGCAACTGGCCTTTTGGTGGTGAACACGATGCAGTCTGTACAGAAGTAGAAATATAATGGTGTACACCTGAAGTTTATATAGCTTACAAACCAGTGTTACCTCAACAAAAATAATGCATGACTTTAAACATTAAAGATTTTCACATATGTGGAAAAAAATGTTATTCAATGTCCTTGAGCTACCGCAAATTCCAGAGATACCTAACTTATAGCCTGTTTGTTTCTTAAACATATGAAATGTAGTGATATTTCTGTGCTGTTTACAGCCACATGATCAATAAAAAGCTAAAAACTAAGTATAATTGCTAAAACATGTTTCTATGGTACACAGTCCACTATTGTTTGTATTTGTTAGTTTATATGATTTACATGCAGAACTAGGTTTAAACCAAATGTATAAGGTTTTGTTTGTTATTGGCCAACTCCTAATGTGCTTTTTCTTGTCACTAGGTCACTAGTTCATCTGTCGTATATCCCATTGCTATATAGACGTTGCTTTTAACTACTTGCTGAGAAACACTGATTGTAATAGGAAATCCTGATCTGAGCCCAGACCTGTTTATGTGATTGTCCCTTGTGTTTGTGTGCTTTACTAAACAATCTCCTCTAAGACATAGGCTACACCTATTTCCCTTATTACACAGAAATCTTAACATTGCATATGTTTATAAGGAGAAGCTGAATAAATGTAATTTCATGATGTAAATGGCTCTACTAAGGATTTTAATTTTTGGGGAAATCTTAGTGTGTGATGCAAATGCCAACCATGGTGTTTCTTTTTATAATTTTGTGACCATTTCTATCATTTTTAGAAATGGTTAAAATTTGCCTTCAAAATATGTTTTTAGGTAATTTCTTTCAATTGTTTAAAAATTATTTTTACAGATTTGTTTGTTTTTCACTCTGCTAGCAAGGCCATGCATTCACATATGAAAGTCTACAGAAAGCAGCGCACCATGAAACTACATTATTTTACAGCAACAAAAGTTGTCATATATCAACTCTGTCCCTTTTCACAAGGAAAATCAATTTGCCTGGAATCCTGTGTTTCAACAGACTGTTACAGAGCTAAAGTAGGAAGTAATTACAAAGACAAGGACCCTCCATGGAAAAGGCCTTGCCTTAAGAGTCCTGACATTCACATGTGTTCCTAGCTATGAGTATATTCCAATGAAGGAGAAGCTTCTGAAGTTTGAAAGGAAAACATAGTCTTTATAAAATCCTTGGCTTTATTTTATCTGAGCCTTTTGTAACAGATATAGCTTACATGAACTTTAGTCTCCCAAATAGTACTAATTTTTTCTTAGAATATCTACTTTTTGCCATTGGTGGAAATTATAAAGAAAAATATGCAAATCATATAAATTATATAAGGGAAAGATAAAACTAAGCAAAATGCTTGAAGCCTCGTAATAGGGTGATTTTTTAAAAAGTTATACTCAATGCTATAAATAAATGTTTTAAAAATAATTAAGTAGATATTAAACTTTATGATCCTAATGGAATTACATTTCAATCAAAATTTATTTTGTGGCCACTACCTTGAAATATATATGGCAAGTAATCTCCTTAGTAAATTCATAAAATATCAATGGTATAGAACTGAGTGGCTTAACTTCATTACTAAATTCTTCTAAGCGTATTTAGTGTATTTATAGATGATACATAGTGATATCCATCCATGATGATCTAATCTTTATATGTACATTCTTATTATATCACATCTCTGCTGCTCAAATAATAGAAGAGTCCAGTGACTTCTTCTTATTCCTGTGTATATTGAAATTTCTATCCAAAGAATCATCAAATATTTAGACATTTTTAAAAAAGGACTAATTGCTTACGTAAAAAAAAAATATTAGAGTAAATCTTTAGCCAACCATATTCTTTCAGAAGGAATAACTCTAGAAAAATGAGTAAATTCCTAGATAACTATAGGTTAACTCCTTAAGCCTGGGTATACTTACTTTAAATACCATGGCTGGAAATCTGTTTGAAATACTTTCCTTCTTGCTGCCTTAAACAAATAGTACATTGAGCTTGATGCAAACATTTCTTATTGAATCTGAGTAATCTTCCTGAACTCTGTTTATTGTGAAGCTCTAAGGCTTCAGCTATGGGTAGTGATATAGATGGAGTGGAAAATGGAGCCAAATGGATATGATGCCTGGAACTTGCAGAAGAAGCTTCATTGAGCTCTTCCTTAGTCATTGAAAAGAGTGTAGTGGCTCAGAGCATAGCCTTTGGAAACACATAGCTCGAGTTTGAATCCCAGACTTGACATTTCCACAATCTGTTGTGGTTTGGGTAAGATTATTTCACCTCTGAAAAATTTGGTTTTCCTAATGGTGAACTTGGGGTAATAATACCAACTTCATAGAGCAGGTATAAGGAATAAATGAGATGATCTGTATAAATCTCTTAAACTCACTGTCTGACATGTAATAAATTCTCAACAAATGGTGATGATGTTCTACAAGTGGCGTGTAGTGACAGCAGTGTGAGAATTAGGGGAGGACAAATCAAGATAAATGACAGTGAGATACTACACTTAGGTTTTGAAAGTCTGTTACCATCTTCTCCATAACTGGTTTTCTTGTTTTCTGCTCCCAGAGTAGATATTATTTCCATACCAAACTTTACTTCTAACACTGGCTCTCAACATTACTATTGATGTTGATTACTATTTTATACCTTCATTTATGCTTTTTTCTTCCTTTCTAGCTTTATTCATTTTTGACAAGTTGCTTTTTTTAAATGAACAAGTGAGTCTTACCAGCCAAGGTGGGGCACCTTGTTCAGCAAACAAGTCCTTTCTAGCTGTCTTTTTTTCCCTCCAAGGTGCTTTTAATTAATTAATTAATTTATTTATTTATTTATTTTCTGGAAGTTTGTACTCTTTGACCAAATCTTCCCTTTTCTCCCACTTCCCGGCCTCTGGTAAACACCATTGTACTGTTTCTATGAGTTTGGATTTTTTAGATTTCACATATCAGTGAGATTATGTAGTATTTGTCTTTTGCTGTCTGACTTATTTCACTTAGTGTAATGCTGTTGAGGTCCATCTATTTTGTGTCAAACAGCAGAATTTCCTTCTTTCTTGTGGTGAAATAATATATATTAAAAAATACAATAATAATTTTACTAGAATAATATTACTATTACTATTAATATATATATGTATCACATCTTCTTTCTCCTTTCATCCATAGAAGAACACTTAGTTTGTTTCCGTATCTTGGCTATTGTGAATAATGCTGCAATGAACATAGGGGTGTAGATATCTCTTTGAGGTCCTGTTTTCATTTCCTTTAGATGTATACTCAGAAGTGGGATAGATGAATCATATGGTAGTTCTATTTTTAATTTTTTCAGGAAACTCCATACTATTTCCCATAGTGGCTGCACCAATTTACATTCTCACCAACAGTGCACAAGTGTTCCCTTCTCTCCACATCCTCGCCAACACGTATCTCTTGTATTTTTGAAGATAGCCATTCTAACAGATTTGAAGTGATATCTTATTGTGGTTTTGATTTTCAGTTCCTTAATGATTAGTGCTGCTGAGCACATTTTCCTGTACCTGTTGGCCATTTGTATCTCTTCTTTGAAAAAATATCCATTAAGTTCCTCTGCCCATTTTTTAATCAGATTGTTTTTTTGCTATTGAGTTGTATGAGTTCTTTATGTATTTTGGGTATTGACCTCTTATCAGACATATGATTTGCAAATATTTTCTCTCATTCTGTAAGTTGCCTTTTCATTTTGTTAATGATTTCCTTTGCGTGCAGAAGCTTTTTAATTTGATGTAGTTCCACTTGTTTATTGTTACTTTTGTTGCCTTTGCTTTTGGTGTCAAATCCAAAAAATTATGGCTAAGACCAATGTCAAAGAGCTTACTCTCTATATTCTCCTCTTGGAGTTTTGTGGTTTCAGGTCTTACATTCAAATCTTTAATCCACTTTGAGCTGATTTTCAAGTATGATGGAAGATAGTGGTCCAGTTTCATTCTTTTGCATGTGGCTATCCAGTTTTCCCAATACCATTTATTGAAGAGGCTATCCTTTCCTCATTGTAAATTCTTGGTTCCTTTGTTGTAAATTAATTGACCATGTAGGCATGGGTTTATTTCTGGGTTCTCTATTCTTTTTCATTGATCTATGCATTTGTTTTTGTGCCAAGACCATACAGTTTTGATTATGATAGCTTTATAATATAGTTGAAATCAGGAAGTATGATGCCTCCAGGTTTCTTTTTCTTAAGATTGTTTTGGCTATTTGAAGTCTTTTATGGTTCCATACAAATGTTAGGCCTTTTTTTCCTATTTCTGTGAAAAATGCCATTGAAATTTTGATAGGGATGCTTTCAATCTATAGATTGCTTTGAGTAGTATGGACATTTTAGCAATATTATTTCTTCCACCCATGAGCGTGGAATATCTTTTCATTTATTTGTGTCTTCTTCAGTGTCTTTCACCAATGTCTCACAGCTCTCAGTGTACAGTCTTCCACCTCTTTGGTTAAATTTATTCCTAGATAAATTATTATTTTTGATGCAATTGTAAATGGGATTGTTTTCTTAATTTCCCTTCTGATAGTTTGTTTTTAGGGTATAAAAACACAAAACACAACTGATTTTTGTGTGTGTGTGTGTGTGTGTGGGTGAGAAAGATTAGCTCTGAGCTTAACATCTGTTGCCAATCCTTATCTTTTTTTTTTTTTGCTTGAGGAAGATTAGCTCTGAGCCAACATCTGTGCCAATCTTCCTCTACTTTGTATGAGGGATGCCTCCACAGCATGACTGACAAGTGGAGTAGGTCCTCACCTGGGATCCTACCTGCAAACCCCGGGCTGCCAAAGCAGAGTGTGCAGAACTTTAACCACTCAGCCATGGGTTTGGCCCCTAAGCACAACTGATTTTTGTGTACTGACTTTGTGTCCTGCAACTTTACTGAGTTTGTTTATTAGTTCTAACAGTTTTTTGCTGGAGTGTTTATGATTTTCTACATATAATATCATGTTATCTGCAAATGGAGACAATTGTACATCTTTCTGATTTGATGCCTTTTTGTGTTGTCATATGGCCTTTATTGTGTTGAAGTACATACCCTCTGTATCCAGTTTTTTGAGAGTTTTTATCATGAAAGGATATTGAATTTTGTCAAGTGCTTTTTCTACATCTATTGAAATAATCATATGGTTTTTATCTTTCATTTGCTAATGTGGTGTGTCACATTGACTGATTTGCATATGTTGAACCATCTTTGCATACCTGGACTAAATCCCACTTGATCATGGAGTATGATCCTTTTAATGAACTGTCGAATTTGTTTTGCTTATATTTTCTTGAGAATTTTTGCATCTAAGTTCATCAGGGATATTGGCCCGTAGTGTTCTTTACTCATAGCATCTTTGTCTGGTTTTAGTATCAGAGTAATGCTGTCTTAGTAAAATGAGTTTGGAAGCCTTCCCTCTTCTTATAGTTTTTGGAAGAGTTTGGGAAGAATTGGTGCTAATTCTTCTTTAAATGTTCGATAGAATTCACCAGTGAAGTCATCTGATGCTGGACTTTTGTTTGTTGGGAGGTTATGATTACTGATTCAATCTTCTTACAAGTGATCGCTTTGTTCATATTTTCTTTTTCTTCATGATTCAGTCTTAGTAGGTTGTATGTTCCTGGAATTTATCCATATCTCCTATGTTGTCCAATTTGTTGGCATGTAATTGTTCATAGTCATCTCTTGTGATCTTTTGTATTTATGTGGTATCAGTTGTAACATCTCCTCTTTCATTTCTACTTTCATTTACTTGAGTCCTCTCTTCTTTTTTCTTGGTTAGTCTGGTTAAAGGTTTGTCTATGATGGCTTTATTTCTTATTTTTAGCTCTGAAAGAGTTTATGTCTTCCCTTACCCCATATCGACATTCTACCCTCTCTCCATAATTATTTCTGAGTTAGAAATCATTCTGATATCCTTAGTTTTTTGTAGCCAACGTTTTACTTTATGTGTTCATAATACCACATGGTATAAGCATTTTAAATATTTGTGCTAAACTAAAGCTGAGTTGATTTTGTGTTTCAAAAAATGGAAACAAATAGGAGTAGAACAGGAAATGCTTTGCCATCACAGTGAGGCCAAGGTTAATTGTTTTATTTTTTGCTTAGGGCTAAAAATCTATTGTGGGTGTACGTTTCCTTTAGGGTGATCAGGCATTAATGGAGATAGAGATTCTCTACAGTGTAATTCAAATTTTACCATAAGATATTGTCTGTTTCAAAGCATCTGTATTTGCTGCTATAGCAGCTTCATCCTTGTAGTTGGCCTCAACTTCTTCCTTTAGAATCATTTTAAGTTAGATAATTGGTGTGTGGTGATGGTAGTGTTCTGGTGGTGGTGGTGAAAGTGTTGTCTATTAAAGTTCTTTGGCATGAAAGGGTGTAGGAATACCTCAGAATTTGCTCTAATCCTCCTCTATAGCATAATTTGTGTTATAAATTTTATCCTGATTAATTTGGGAATGGTGAGATTCTGGTCATAGATGGTCTGGGAGCAGATCCCCGCCTTGAGCAGTTGGGAAGCAGCGTGTTGATGGAGATAAAGGCAGTCCGTGAATATGAAGCTAATTGTTCAAAGAAGCCACAGTTCTGAAGATCGATGTTCCTTTTAATAATTGTGCTGACAATCAGCCTTCATATTCACTTTTTTAAATATTCCATTTCTTTTTCTTCTAGAGGATTTCTATCATCATTACTCATATGTGAGCAAATGGCAGACTTGGTTTTCTGTGTTTCTAGATCTCTGGGACTTAGCACAGTGCCTGGCCCATTGTACCATAACATGTGTGATAACCTTGTGATAGATCTATTTTGGCCAAATCTGTTTTCTACGTGCTACGTACTTATCTTTGTGAGGGGTGTTCATTTTTTAAAGGTCACTTAAAATCTTTTCTGGGACAAGGCAGGGGTTCAAATAACATAAATGCAAGCAGTCGATATTTGTCAAATTTAAATTGAGAATTAGGAAACAACAAAGCTAAAAGAGTGTTTTTCCCCTTTACTGGTAGAGTTTAAAAGGTGATTCTAGAGGAAATGTACTTTAATTTGTAAAAAATATTTTGCCAATAATATTAAACTCTAACTTGACTCCAGTGAGTTTTCCTCCCTAAGAAAGATCATGTAACTTACATGTAGTTCTCATCATGTTGTGTTTGCTTCTCTGTAATGTACTCAAATTTTAGTTTATACTCTGAAAAGAGTTTAGGTCTTGATTGCATTTGTTACTGAGATTAGGCATAAAAATGTATCATAGTACATAAAGTGGAAGGAAATATTATTTGTGAGGATAAATTATAGGTGTTATACAAACTATTTATTAAAAAATAAAGGCGTAATATAAAGTAACTGCAGATTTTAAAACAGCAAAGATGAGTTTCAATTCCAATTGCGGCAACTGTGGTGTGAATAAGCTGTTAAAATATATGTATATATATTTCTGAATAGCTCTAATGTAAGATTGTAACTGATTTATTTTGTTAAGAGGGAAAAAACACAAGTGAAGAGTTCCATACCCAATTTTTTGGACAATAAAATTATGCTAAGGGAGAAGAATGAATAATTGTCAAGTAGCCAATTTGTGCTTTGGGAGTTTCACCGGTCATTAGGAAATCTTCATCTCCATGTCCTAGGACTGCCTAGTACAGTGGATGCGCAGAGCTTACTTTTGTAAAGACGATACAAAGCAGATTGCTAGTGCAGAGTGTTCTAAAACCTGGTTTCTTGGATGTTTCAGTGGAGAAAAATGTGACTCTAGAACACCAAGTTTAAGACTAAGTTAAAAATTTTTTTATCTGAGATGCACAATATCAGATGATCATATTAGTGTCTTTTTTGAAAACTCAGCTATTAAATCAGCTAACATCGGCTTTCAGATATGTAATTTAAGATAATATTTATCTTTAATAACCAATTCTTATCTTCATTTCTTGAAAAATGCTGTTCTTCATTGTATGCTGGGGAAAATTATATTAAAATAAATACCTCTGTAACATTATGAAGAGTTGACTTTTCAAATGCAAATATGTTTCACCTGATATTTAATAATATCATACAATTCATATTTTGCAGTAATTTTATTACTTCTTACCTGCAATATTTGCCACTTTATTTTCATTATTTTCAAAGGTAAGAGATAGAACACAATGAAGTTTTCCCTAAGCCTCAACCAGTTGAGTTCCCCCAGTATAGATGGTAACATTACAGTAGTATTGTACTAGGTATTGTTACGTTAATTCAGTGTGTACAATTCATGAATGTAATAATTATTGAATGTTTTGTTAGAAGACCAGGCTTTTGACTAAGTACATATGCAAAAGTTAGATGTTAATTTCTGAAAAGAAAAAGTTTCCATTAAATAAAATCTACGGAAAAATAAATGTATGCAATAGTATGAAGTGTAACTAATCATATTTTAAGTTCATAAGCTTTATATTATTTCCATTCATGAGTTTTTGAGACATTTTTTGGGTAACCATTCCACATGAGTAAATATATCTTTTATTTTGTTGGTAACCTGAAAATAAACATACCTGAATATGGCTTTTTTTTTTTTTTCATATTGGGTGGTTTGTTTTTAGTTGAACCATGATTTCACATGGAAAATAGAAATAACATTCTGTTGCTTAATTCCGTTAATTGAATATATTTTTGAAGCTCTCTCAAAGACATAGTGTTTTTGTTTTTATTAAAACCATTAAGCTCTAGCTTTATAATCTTCACACAGTATGGCAGGAGATTAATTTATGGGCTTTTGCAGCTGGTTACATTTTGCATTATATTGTCTTAAATTACCATCTGTAGCCTAGTCTGCATGACCTCTCATCAGCATTTCTGTTTCATGCTCTCATCTGGCATTAAAAGCTTCCTTTTCCTTGTAACCTATGTGAGAATTTCCATGTTTTCACCCTCTCCATTTTCAATCTAGAGATATTTCTGGGAAGGCTTAACTAGTCAATAATTATCATTTAGCTGAACAACCAGAATATTTGAGTCTAAAATTTGTGTCTTTAATAGGACAAATTTTGATATAATAAATATTGGTGATTTTTTGAGAATATCGAATTACATACCACATTTGTTCTACAAGGTGCTTAGCTACCACTGATAAGGAAGAGACAACATGTCTGTAAGCAGTTGCTATGTCAGCAGGCCTTGGCAGGGGTTACAGGGGAGACACTAATTCTAGGAGATACTTCAAACCATACTTTTTGCTCTAAACTTCTTGAGCCTGAAGGAACTTTTGCAATCTATAGGAAATCCTCAATCACTGCTATAATCCTGGTGGCATTTATGATATTTATGCAGTGATAATTCTTAAGGCATCTAAACCTGATATTCCTCTAGGATCAGTACAAGTTACAAAATTAAAGAAATCACTATTCTTTTTCTCCTTTTTTGCCCAGAGGAAATTATTATTTATCTTGGGTAAGTATGCTCCAATCTGGTGTTTGTGTGTAGGAAACTGACATGTTTATCAAAATTTTTATTAAAATATCCAGCGTGATACACATTGGGCAAATATCTGACACATTATGCATAGAGATGAATTGTTGTGTTGATCTCCAGTGTTGTTTATCTCTTATGCTATTTTCCTATCAGGACACAAACATATTTAGGAATCTACTGAATAAAAATAGCATTTATATATTACCTTCCTGCACAAATGAGGAGAATTTCTAAAACATAGGATACCTGAACTTAAGATTTTGGACTACTGGCTTGTTGGTCTTCTATGTGTATGCTTTTATCTAAGAGTTTTGTTGTGGAAAGTACTAGAGAGTCACAAACAAGAGCAATTTCATAAAAAAAAAAATGCCCTTCTGATACATAAATAAAGCTACATTCAATAAATATATAATGAACACATCATGTTTTTATATCTGGCAAGCTAATCAGCTTGGTTTTAGAAGCAAATGATGGAGATTTCAACCTTGCTTAAGAAAAGTCTTTATAACGGTGTTTGGGCCTTAGAAGTTAGATGTTTTAAAGGTGCCATTTGAAATCAAGTAGTAGACTGTTGATTAGATCTGGTTTGCTTTCTTTGAGAACTAGATTACAGTTGGTTGCATATGGGTAAAAATAAATCAACATCAGGCTAAATGTAACTTTGCATCTAACACAGGGAGTTCTTAGAGTAACTAGTTAATTGACCATTTTACACTATAAAGAAAGAACTTTAATTAAACTGACGTATTTGATTTCGTAGGTCAGCAATATGTCATAAAAAGTTGATATAAATAATAGTAAATAACGTGATAACAGCATTCTCTGTATGCTTTTAAATGGTGCCTCTAAGCACAACATTTTTATGAAAAAGATCTTCAAATCATGAATATTAATCAAAAAGTATTCAGAGTAATTCACATATTCACAGAAACCATAATTTCCCTTTTAAATAAGAAAATAATCCACAAGTGAACCTCAAATTAGAACACATATAATAACTTGAGCCTTTAACTAAACCCAAATATTAAAGTTTTAAACCACAAAATAAAACCAAATGTTTTACAAAAACATTCAATAAAACAGGAACATTGGCTATTTAGGGTACTTATAAGTGAATATGTTTGTCTTAAATCATATTGTGAATTAAAAACAGGTAAGTACAACTAATCAGAAGAATGTATGACTTACTAAACTTATTTCTCATGCTATGATAAAGCAGTTAGTAAAGCATTAATTAAATTTCTCCTTCCATTGACTGGGTCTTAGGAAGAGATAAGTTGATGCAATATATAATCCCTTGCTTCTAATGAAGCAGCGTTGAAAAAGGAGGACCAAGGGAAAACTACCATTAATCTGGTGAATGGACAAAGAGATCCTGTGTGTGTGTGTGTGTGTGTGTGTGTGTGTGTGTTTGGAGGTGGGGGAAAGGTAGAGTGCTACTGCTGTAAAAGGTCTGAGTCTTGATCTCAAACTAGCTTGCTGCAGCTGACAACCCATGCATGCAGTGTGGATGGATGACAACTCAAAAGCCAACTCTTCATCCCAGGAGCTCCTAAGAAAAGACAAGACTGAAACCTGTGAGTCTTGATCCAGTAGAGACACCAATACCCCAGAAGCCATTGGCTATATTTTATAACCAACGGTGCATTTCACTAGGGCCAGGATACCCTGGTTCCTTTTTTTTACAAAACTAAATAGTCTCCTTTCCCTCTTTTCTTGGCTAATATAAAAGTGTACCTATTTTAGAAGAAACAAGTTGACATACTTAGGAGAACCCTTGTGTATTACTGAAGCCATCCCAGGAGCCCTTCTGCAGCACGAGGTTAAACCTGAACTCTGCCTATGTATCTTCTGTATTGTTGACTAAAATGGGAAGATCAGAATAGTTTTGGCACTGAACTGACATTTCATTTTGTTTCAGTCTCTGCTCTGCTTTATTATAGAACATGATAGGCCAGAAGGTAACCAGTCTGGATTGATTTGGGTGCCAGTGCCAAAAGAGCTAATCAGAGTCCAGCATATGGGGCGTTTGAACAACGAAATGAATGTTAAGTATCTGGTTGTGTGTTTGGACTGCTTCAGAAGCATGTGGGTTTTGCTTGGTAATCTCAGAGGTAGCTGGGAGGGGATAGAAACAGCTGTGGCCACTCTACCTGTAAGTGGCCTAAATTATACCCTTGGCCTTCCCACCTTCCCCACATGAAAATTCTTCTTTGGCTTCATGGTTGCTTTCCTAAACTGCCTAAAAGCTATTTGATGAAGGCTCATTTCTAGATTTAGGAAGGAAATTGTTGCTAATTGTACTACATTCAAATTCATGGAATGTTTATGGACTATCTACTGTGCATCAGGCAATGCATGGGTTATATTCATTGAGATGCAGTATAAAACAGTGGTGAAGAGCAATTCTGAAGCCAGATCACACAGGTTTGAATTACAGCTCCTGCTATTTTCAAGTGTGTGACTGCAGGCATCTGACTTCTATGTGATTCATTTTCCTCATCTGTAAAGTGGGAATCTTTATAGAAGTTAGTATGATGCAAAGCGTTAAATGAATGAAGTGAACGCATAGCCCTACATTTTGGAAAGCCCCAGGACTCTCAGTCCTCAGATTTCTTCACTTCTTTTTTTTTTTTAATGTTTCTTTTTTTTTAATTGCAGTAACATTGGATTATAACATTATATAACTTTCAGGTGTACATCGTAATATATTTCAAATTCTCTGTAGATTACATCATGTTCACCACCCAAAGACTAATTACAATCCATCACCACACACATGTGCCTAATCACCCCTTTTGCCCTCCCCCCTCCCCCCTTCCCCTCTGCTAACCACTAATCCAATCTCTCTTGCTGTGTTTTGTTGTTGTTTTAATCTTCTACTTCCGAGTGAGATCATATGGCATTTGACTTTCTCCCTCTGACTTGTTTCACTTCTCATAATACCCTCAAGGTCCATCCATGTTGTCACAAATGGCCAGATTTCATCATTTCTTATGGCTGCATAGTATCCCATTGTGTACATATACCATATCTTCTTTATCCATTTGTCCCTTGATGGGCACCTAGGTTGCTTCCAAGTCTTGGCTATTGTGAATAATGCTGCAGTGAACATAGGGGTGCATGTATCTTTATGCATTTGTGTTTTCATGTTCTTTGGATAAATACCCACCAGTGGAATAGCTGGATCATATGGTAGATCTATTCTTATTTTTCTGAGGAAACTCCATACTCTTTTCCATAGTGGCTACACCAGTTTGCACTCCCACCGTCAGTGTATGAGAGTTGCCTTCTTTCTACATGCTCTCCAACACTTATTGTTTCCTGTCTTGTTAATTATAGCCATTCTGACCCAAGTGAGGTGATACCTCATTGTAGTTTTGATTTGCATTTCCCTGATAGTTAATGATGTTGAACATCTTTTTCATGTACCTGTTGGCCATCCATATATCTTCTTCGGAGAAATCTCTATTCAGATCTTTTGCCCATTTTTTAATTGGGTTGTTGGCTTTTTTTATTGTTGAGATGTATCTTCACTTCTTTTTCTACACTCTTTTCTCAGGTGATCTTATCCTAATCCTTGGGACTTTAAATACTATCTGTAATCTGATGACTCCCAAGTTTATATATCAATTTCTGGCTCTCTCCTCTGAAATGGAGATTCTCACACCCAGCTTCCTATATGACACGTCAAACTGAACTCCTGATTATATCCTCCCACCAATCTGTGTTTTGGTAATATTCTCTGATTCAGCAAATGGCAATTCCATCCTCCCTTTTGCACAGGCCGAAAAATTTGGAAGTCATTTTATAATTTTCTTTTCCCCTTACATTCCACATGTAATTTGTCAGCTAAATCTGTCAGCTCTACCTTGAGATGATATCCTGAATCTGACCCCTTCTCACTGTCTCTACCACTACCTTTCTGGTCCAAGACACCTTTATCTCTCCCCTTGATTATTACAGGAGCCTCCCACTAGTCCCCCTGCATCTATTCTTGCCCTTATTCAGATTGTTCTCAACATAACAAGGTGATTCCCCCAAAGTGTAGGTGGAACCATAGCACTGGAAGAACCCGAAAGCCTTATAACAGCTTCTAAGGCCCTACCTGAGCTCCACTACCCACCCTGACTCCTCTGCCCTTAGCTCTTACAACTCTGTCGTTCCCTGCCTCAGCCTCCATGACCTCCTTGCTCTGTCTCGGACATGCCAGACAGGCTCCTGCCTCTGGGCCTTTGCACTTTGCTATTTCCTCTCCCCAGATTGTTCTTCCTTCAGATTCTGCACGGCACCCTCCCAGGCCCCCCATCCAGGTCTGTGTGCACATGACGCCTTCTCAGTGAGGGCTTCCCTGATGACTTCGTTAAATTACCCCAAACTCCTAGTGTTCCAAGTTTTTCTTCTCTGCTTTACTCTTCTCCATTGCAATAACTACCTTCTTTTATACCACGTATTTTACTTATCTATTTGCTTATTTTCTCCTCCAATAGAAGGTAAGTTCCAAAAGAACAGTGATTTTTGCCTTTTTTGTTCTCTTCTGTATCCCCAGAGCTCAAAATAGTGCCTAATCCATATTAGGCATATAATAAATATTTGTTGAATGACTGAATTAATTTATTCTGTGAGAATTTACAGAGTGCTAAACACACAGCATTGGACTAGGTGCCACTCAGGATAAAGTGAGATACAAATACTCTATATCTTTAAGAAAGTTAAAATCTAAGTTAGGAAATGAAACACACAAATACCTGCAGTATAAGACAGAATGTAAGTGCCATAAAAATTAGAAGTAAAATGCTATGGGGAATAAGGTGGGCTTTGAGAAACTGGCATTTAAGAATGAACCCTGAGTATGTAATAAGATTTCAACCAAGAGAGATGAGATGAGAATTGGAGGATTTCTAAGACAGAAGGAACAAATGAACAAATCTATATAGAAATGGAAATGGTAGGTTATATGAAGACAGTAGTGTGCATTTCAGTTTGAGAAGAATATGGATATCCACCTAAAAGGAGTGGGAGATGTCAGTTATGTATCATGGACTCTTCTTCTCATACAGTTCCTGACAAATGGAACCTTCTGTGCACCTGTTTCTCGATCAGAGGAAACCATGTGTTTTCCATGTTACTTGCCTTCTCTTCTTACTTCTCCTTTGTCCATAACCAATAAAGTCAACAGTAGACAGAGGCCTGTGAATAGTCTGCTGTGGGAAGCTCTGTCCTCTCAAACAGCAGAGATCACTCATGCGAATCAGGTTTTGTCTCTTGGGAACTTGAACTATGAAATAAGGAGACAATCAGACAAGAGCAATGGGAATGTAACAGAAAGGTCATGAGGCAGAGAGAGGCCATGAGGAAACATTAATAAGCAGAAGTTATGGGTATTCAAGTATAAAGAAGCTCCGATTAAGCAAATGTTTTGTGAATGTTTGAGAAGGGACTGATGGAGGTGAGAAAATAATATGTACAATAAACGGTAGCCTAGCTGGTAGAAGGAGAATTAGTCAAAAAACATGCTGAGAGAAGCTGAGACTTAATGAATACCTAAGCCTTGTTAACGGAGGTGCTTAAAAGTCAAGAATATGCACAAACTCCTGTACTTACTGCTCTTGGAGCAACAAGATGAGATACATGGATCCTGAATGATTGAAAATTTCTTTTCTTTGATTCCTATGAGAGTCTTTTCTGCCTTATTACCATTCTAGCTGTATCATATATCCCCATTACTGAAGACTGCCCGAGTGCATTGCTGATATTTGCAACCCAAAGATCCTTATACAAACCATTTGCTCTCTAGTTATTAGCTTCCTCTTCTGAACCATGATGTAACAGATGAAGTGGACTTACTAGCTGTCTTTCAAGGGTCTACACAGCAATGAAAATAATCTATGCTTTTTTCTATTAGATGTTTACTTGCATGTGTTCCATGTAGAATGTTATTATCATAAAGTCACCCATTGTTATATTTTGGCAGCTTGGGACGGAAAAAACTAGTTTAGTGAAAACTTATGCAACTGGCTTTTTTTTTTTCCTCCTTTCTTTTCATTTGGTGCTTTTGTTTGAAGTTGTATGTCTTGTCCATGAAAGATGCTACCATCCTGAAAAGATGGGAATTTAATTGCTCTCATCAAACATGCTGCCTAATAAATTGCTTACTCTGGCAGAGAAAATTAGAAGTAGCTTTAATATAAGCAAAAGTCTTTTTAGTATGACAGATTTTGTGTGATGTAGAAGTATATAACTGGATTTCTTTATATCTTATGCCATCTGTCATTGAGTATCAGCATAATGGCTGTAGTTGATGTTCTTATATGATAAATACAGTGATACATGGATCTTGTGTTGCATGCATGTGCTATTTTCCAAATTTTCTCTTAAAGGAAAAATTTTAAATATTTTAATATTTTGACATCCATTTGTTTTTATAAAGTATAAGAATATTTTAATTCTACTGCATTTTTAATACTTATTTTTGCTTCCCTGGGCCTAAGGATATAAAGCAGGTCACTTAAAAAACAATATTAAAATAAATAGAAATTTCTCCTGTCAGATATTTTTCCAATCTACTTGAACATAATTCAAACTATTTTCTGCATTAGTAGAATTTGTTTCGCTTTCTCTAGAGGAAGGTTTTTCTGCTAGGCAACCCATGCTTTTTAAGTTTTCATAAAAGCGGTCTAGTTTTTAGGTCTGTAATTTCATGGAAGTTTTTTTTCATAAGGATACTAAGAAAGTCTTCTACTTTGCTCTATGTCTGGAAATATTTTCTTAGCATCAGGAGACAGTAGCAAAACTAACATTTAAAAAATGCCATAAGAAGTCTGGATGTAGGAAATCTCCTTGAGGGACAAAATCTAAAAAAAACAAAGTCAAAGAGAAGAGTTATTTCTCTTTGTCAAGTTTATCAGCAATAAAGTTATAACTAGCTTCTTCTACACTGCACTATTGTGTAAATTTTTATGATAGTTTTAGAGAATATAGCAGAAAAAAATTCAAAATCAGCATAATCATCTAAGGTCAAAGCAATGTTACTTAGAAGACACAAAGAGAGAGAAAGAACTGACATTATGGGTCATTTAACAAGGTATTCATAAGTATCTAATGCAATAATTATTTATAAACATGCACACATATGTCAGAAGTTGCAAAAATGAAAGATGATGAGACTTGACTTTTAGTTACACGCTAAAATTCCAATAGATGGGGATGTAACTACATGAAAGAGGATTATGATCAGTAAACCAGCATTTCTCATTTTCCTAAGCTCTGAGTAAAGACCTTTTTCATTTGAAAAGCGAAGTAGAGGAATACTCCAGCATAAGTACTTACTTCCCAGCTACATAAATAATTGAACAAGTTTATAATTATATAATCCTCAGTCATGATTATAATCTAAACAATTGAGATTTCCCCCAAATAATCAACATTAACAAATTAGAAAATCTTTGAATCTCAGAAATTTACCCAGTAACTGCTATTGCATTTTCAAACTAATTAGTTAATTCTGGGGCTATGTATGTTTTTAAACTCCAAAGCAGTTTTTTATAAAACTAATTTTAAAATGTTAAAATTGTATATGTGTGTGTATGTATGTTGAATGTGTAAGAATGTGAGTCTGCTGGTCCATTATGATAAAATGAATTCATGTATTTATTTATTCAATCATTTAATCATTGAGCAGATAGTGTCTATAATGTCCCAGGTACTATGCTACCATATAGTGATGAATAAATTACCTACCCTAATGTCAAGCAACTCATACTCTGAAGGGGGTACAACACAAGAAAAGAGGCAAACACATGCCATGAGGTAAATCTTATATAGGATATTTGAAGGATAATCTCCACTGGGCACTAATGGGCTGCTGTTATAGTTCCTGAAAAAGTCTGAATATCAGTCTCGTGACAAGGGGATGGGAGAGCTTATAATTTGGCCTCTTCTTTAGGTTTTCTTCCTTAGCCCTCGAAGTAGAACTTTCTCCCTAAATTTGCTATTCCCATAGTTTTTAGAGACTTACTTCTTTCGGACATTAACTACTTTTTACTAGTTAGTAATTCTTTATATTAAATTTTTCCTGTTTAAATTATTGATGTAGTTTGTATCCCTTTACTGGAACCTGACTGACATGTGGCCTACAGAAGAAGTTGATTGGAAGGTAGAAACTTGCCTAAGCAGAGAAATAATTATCCTTTTGTAGGAAACAAAGAAGATGGTTCTGACACTTGGTAAAGTAATGGTAAAGGACTTGTTTGTATATGGCATTTTTGCTGTGCAATGGTGGATCTTTTTGTTCTAGTTAAGATGTCTTGTTTATTTTTTATTTTTTTATTCTTTCACGTAATTCTACATGATGCTCATGTCTACTTCTGTAACTTGGACTTTCTGTAATCCCCATTTGGTATTTCTCTCTCTCGTTTTATACTCGCCTAATGCTAGTTGTCCTTTGTGGTCTAGCTCATGTTATGGGGCCACCAGTCTTTCCAGGCTTATCTACCCCTCCCCTCCTCATGCAGATTATCTACTACTCCTTGATCTCTATCTGCCAGTCCTATCTTAAAACCCATCTCAAATTCAACTTATTTAAAGGCTTTTTTTTTTCTGATGACTACAACCGAACAATAAATATCCTCTCCTTGAACTTCTATGGAATTTTACGTGTCTGTTATGGGGAAATTACTTTTTCTCTCCTTTTCTCCTCTCAAAACTATTGTTTCTTTTCATATACTTTAAAAAATGTTTTAAGACTGATTTTGATAAGAAAGGTATACAATAGATTCTTATTAAAATATGAGAAGTCTATTAACCTTGAAGCAGGAGGGAGAAATGACTGTAACCCAAATATAGATAAGTTACCTTAATTGAATATTGTTTAGCTAAGAGTTCCTGGGAGGCAAACAAAAAGGTAAACATGATGGGCTTTGTGTTTGTTTGCATTTATTTCATATTTTTGATCAGAGGAGGGATTCCTTGGGAAGGAGATTGAAATAGATATTAGTGTGCAGGAAGTTCTATAGAGAAAAGAGAAAGAAACAGCATTGGGCAAAGGGAGAACTTTAGCTGCCATGGAGTCCCAAAAAAGAACGCAGCTGACCCCTCAGGGATGCCCTGAAGCTGAGATGGCCCTTCAGAGTTGTCCCCAGTTGGGGTGAGGGAGCTGGGTCCTTGTTCCCTGGCGTTGATGAGTTCTCGGATGTGATCTGCCCTGAGAAGGAGGTGTGCTCTGGGGGAGGGAGGCTTCAGCAGAGGCAATTCCTGGGAAGGTCAGGAGACAACCTTCCCAGAAACCAAGAGAATAAAAGCTTCAGTCTTGAAAGGGGATCTGAGAGGCACAGGGAAGAATTGCTAATATCTTAATATTTTTTGCTTTTCATAACTATATCATCTCTCTTTAGTAGGAAGGACTGTGCTTTGCAGAACTGTCCATCAATAAATTAACAGATTGAAGCAAAATCGTACGCATGACCCTGGGAGTGTGGATGTGGACAGAAGATTAAAACATGGTGTCAATTTTGTTTTTTCGTTTTATTTTTCTTTGAGGAAGATCAGCCCTGAGCTAACATCTGCTGCCAATCCTCCTCTTTTTGCTGAGGAAGACTGGCCCTGAGCTAACATCCATGCCCATCTTCCTCTACTTTATATGTAGGATGCCTCCCACAGCACGGCTTGCCAAGCATTGCCATGTCCTCACCTGGGATCGGAACTGGTGAACCCCAGGCCACTGAAGTGGAACATGCGAACTTAACTGCTGTGCCATGGGCCAGCCCGAAACATGGTGTCAGTTTTTAAAGGCAGTTAGTGTCTGACAAGAAAACCGAAAAAAGAAAAAATTAAAATTAAAAAAGTGAAACTGTGTAAATGAAAAGAACGTATAAGTAACAGTTTGATGCAACAGCAGAACAGATGCCACTAGGAATTACATTACATGATTAATTGCCAAATGAGCCACGTTAAGTCTTTGCTGGAACAAATAAAAATAAATTACCAAATTAATGATGTAGGCAATTGTTGCTACAGGAATTTTGTTGGTGGAAAGTTAGAGAAACTGAGCAGTTGGAAATAAGGCCGAAGTGCTTCCAAATAAGGAATTTAGACTGTTTCTTCCAGCATCCTAGGAATGTTTGAAGGTGTGGACAAAAGGATTGTGAAGACCTTAGTAAGAACTTGGTGGGGCAGTGGTGCAATAGACTAGAGTAAGAAGAGACTGGGGGAAATTAGGCCACTGATAGGCAATTTCCACAGTCTAGATACAGGGTAATGGAGGTGATGATGGAAATAGAAGCAACTTCCTTTATAAAGATTTTCCTCACCCTCTGCTACATGTTGATTTCACCCTCTGTTATACACTACAGACCTCCTTGCTTTACACATGTTGGTCTTTGATAATTTGCTATCATGTAATCAATATAGTAGTAATAACTAGGATTTGTATAGTTATTTATATTTCACAGAGTACTTTCACTGCTCATCTGACTCTTCCAAGCATACCAAGAGATAGGCGGGACAGGAATTTTTATCACCATTTTTAGTATGAAAACCAAAGCCCAGTTGCTCAATGTTCTTATTGCCTTCTCACAATATTACAAATGTAGGGGAGGAAGACACTACCTATACCAGCTCTGCCTCCTTCTGGGGGGAGACAACAAATTACATTCACACAAGACAGAATAACAGGAGAAAATTAAACAAAGCTTTATAACATGTATACATGGGAGAGGCTTAGGTAAACTGAACAACTTGCCAAAATGCCAGAAGCTTTCCCCTTAAATACCACCCTCAGCTAAAGACAATGGAGGATGTTGGGGGTAGGGGAGTCAGTTATGGGAGATCACCAGAAAAGCACAGTAAGCAAGGGTAAGCCTACTATGCAGATTTAAGTCCTCGCCTTCTGCACTGATAAGAGTTTCTAGAGATAATGTCATCCCCCACTCTTCCCTGTACAGAGGGAGGCACCTTTACAGATGGAGATTTCCTTGGCAAATGTAAATGTCTCTTAACAAAGGGTAACTTCTGCTTCTCAGAGTTTCTCTTCTGTCTGCAGTTTTCAAAAGTAACCAGCCCAAAATAATCCTCACGCCAAAGAGAGGTATCTTGGGGTGGCCAATTCCAATCCCCCACACAAACTTCCTCGAGTTGCAGCGTTCATTTGTATCCTTACAGAGCCTAAAATAGTGCCTTGAATATGAAAAGCAGTCAATAAATTTTAGTGGGATGAATGGGAGCTCATGTTTGAGGCACTACAATCTCATATAATTAGGTGTTATATGTTATGCTGTCAATAGATGGACTTCAAGTAATATTGAAGTTGACTTTTTCATTTTTACTTTTGAATGAGCAAGGCTTGGTTTTAGAATAGATGACAGCTTCACATGTTACTTAGAACATATCACATTTGGGGGACCTTTTTTCTCATGTTTTTGGAAAATATTGCAGGATTTTCAGATAGGATGTGTTATAAGTATTTCTCTAAAATGAATATATGCCCCATAAAAAATGTATGTATATTTGGAGATACTTATGTCACATGAACCAAATCTCAGGGGAAAAAAGACATACGTAAGAGTAAAATTATCAAGTGTTGGGTGTTGGATAATAAATTAACTAAATTCACCATTCCTGATAATCATGATAGATAATTTTCTTAGTTTAGTAAGTCATTACCTTTTTTAAGGTAACTTGAAAAGAAAAGATTCCATGACAATCTAGTAATGTCACAGAGGCAGCATTCAAATGTGGAAATGAACACTGGAGTGAGCTCTCATGTTCCAGCTTTACCAGTAATTTATCTTATCAACATGGGAAAGTCACAGGGGGTTGGAGTAGATGATCTTTCAATTTTCTTTCAGATATTAAATACATTTATTCAAAATTGTTATTTAGTATTTAATGTGTAGCTGATCCTGAGGCACAACAGAGAACAGAAAAACATTTGTCCTCCCGGATCTCATATAGTTGGTGGTGGTGTGTATCTGAGAAATTTGTTGTATCACAGCTTGACATAGATAAAGCTTGGGCCACACAAAAAGCATTATTTCAAATAAAGCAGATCTGTAAAAATCGGCCTGAGGTTGGGAATAGTTTGAGGAAAAGTTAGTAATTTTTTTTACTTGGGTACTAGTAGAATTTTTAGAGTCTCCAAAACCAAGTAAGAAAAGAGTTTTGATAAAGATACAAAAAAATCCATTACCAAAGAGGTCTTAAGGAGGAAGAAAACAGAAAACTGATTATCAGTTGGTCCTTGATGACTTCTGAGTAAAATTCAATGGGCCAGTAGGCAGAGCCAGATTGAAAGAATGTACAGGGTGAGGGAGGGTATAAAGTAGGGGCAGTGGCATATGGGTTATGTTTAAAGAAATATTTGTAGTTTAAAAACATGGGTAAAGGTAGACAGGATGCTGAGTTACAGAGGGTAAGAGTTGGAGGAACATGTTTTTTTTTTTTTAAAGATTTTATTTTTTTTCCTTTTTCTCCCCAAAGCCCCCCGGTACATAGTTGTACACTCTTCGTTGTGGGTCCCTTCAGCTGTGGCATGTGGGACGCCGCCTCAGCGTGGCTCGATGAGCAGTGCCATGTCCGCGCCCAGGATTCGAACCAACGAAACACTGGGCCGCCTGCAGTGGAGCGCGCGAACCCAACCACTCGGCCACGGGGCCAGCCCCTGGAGGAACATTTTTATGTTGTTTTTAAGGGAAAATAGAGAATATTAGTAGGCAAATAGCATATGGGAATGCATTTGGGCAAGATAATGCAGTCTGGTAGCTATTGGATCAGGGCAAAGTTGAATGATTAACTTGAGGAACATAGAAGCACAAGAAAGAGGGAGGTGAAGATACAGAGAAAATTCAAGTTGAACATTCACAAACTTTTCAAAATCCTGAAAAGTATGGAATAGTTATTTTAGAGAACATGATGGGGAGTCAAAAACTTGAAAACAAAATGGAAAAAAGGACAGAAGTTCAAGAGAATAAGATAAGCCACAGACTGGGAGAAAATATTTGCAAAAGACACATCTGATAAAGAATTGATATCCAAAATATGCAAAGTCTTAAAACTTAACAATAAGAAAACCAACACTCCAATTAATAAAGGGGCCAAAGACTTAACAGACCCTCACCTAAGAAAATGTACAGATGGCAAGTATGAAATGATCCTCCACATAATATGTCATCAGGGAAATGCAAATTAAAACAAAGAGATACCACAACACATCTATTAGAATGGCCAGAATCCAGAACACTGATAATACCAAATGCTGGGGAGGATGTAGAGCAACAGAAACTCTATTCCTTGCTCGTGGGAATGCACAATGGTACAGCCACTTTGGAAGACAGTTTGGCAGTTCTTACAAAACTAAACATACTCTTACCATATGATCTAGCAATCATGTTCCTTAATATTTACTCAAAGGAGGTGAGAACTTATGTCAACACAAAAACTTGCACACAGATGCTTGAAGCACATTTATTCATAATTGTCGAAAGTTGGAAGCAGCCAAGATGTCCTTTAGTAGGTGAATGGATAAATAAACTGTGGTACATCTGGACAATGGGATATTATTCAATGCTAAAAAGAAATGGGCTATCAAGCCATGGAAAGCCATGGAGGGACCTTAAATGCATATTTCTAAGTGAAAGAAGCCTGTCTGAAAAAGCTATTTACTGTATGATTCCAACTATATGACATGCTGGAAAAGCCAAAACTATGGAGACAGTAGAAAGATCAGAAGTTGCTAGGGATTGCAGAGGGGGAGATGATTAGGCAAAGCACAGAGGATTTTTAGGGCAATGAAAATACTCTTTATGATACCATAATGTTGGATATGGGTCTATACATATATTTGTCTAAACCCAGAGAATGCAGCACAATAACAGTGAACCATAATGTGAACTGTGGACCTTGGGTGACTATGATGTGTCAGTGTAGGTTCATCAATGGTAACAAATATATCACTCTAGTGAGGGATGTTGCTAATGGGAGGGGCTGTGCATATGTAGGGGCAGGAGGTATACGGAAGATATCTGTACCTTCCTCTCAACTTTGCTGTGAACCTAAAACTGCTTTAAAAAATAATCTTCAAATATAAGGACAAAATAATAATAATAGGCACTCAATAAATAAATGTTCTCTTAAAAAAAAAAAAACAGGAAGGAAAGAAGAGAGGGAGGAGGAGAGGTAGAGAAGAAAGAGTGGCAAACAGACAGAGGAAGGCAGGTGATTAGGAGGGTGATGGTCCAGGTTAGGGGTAAGCAAACTTTTTCTGTAAAAAGCCAGATAGTAAAGATTTTAGAATTTGAGAGCCATAAACTCTGTTACAACTATTCCACTCTGCTGCACAGCACAAAAGTTTCTTAGACAAAACATAAGCTAATGGGTGGTGTTGTGTTCCAATAAAACTTTATTTACAAAAAGAAGTAGCTGGTCAGATTTGGCCTAAGGGACATAGTTTGCTGACTTCTGATCCATATGATGCTGAGTCTTTTTGGTTATAGATAAACCACACTAGCATGGCTTTATGACTTTCCTGAATGTAAGAACAGGCATTATGTGTACGTATACATATACGTACACATATATATATGTATGTGTGTAAATATTTATATGTGTGTGTGTGTGTGTATATTTTCATACGCATATACACATACCAGAAGTCAGCTGGAGTCTCTTAACTCCTTGAATCTGAACAAGATCAGCTTGTCACAGACCCAATTTTTGTGGGCCTTATATTCTCTTGGTCACCTCTGGTTCTGATTTTTCTTTTAAATTATTTTATTGAGGTCATGTTGGTTTATAACGTTGTGTAAAGTTCAGGTATACATTATTATATTTCAGCTTCTGGATAGACTGCATCTTGTTCACCACCAATAGTCTAGTTTTTATTTGTCACCATATATATGTGCCCCTTTACCCCTTTTGTCACACCCTCTTCTCCTCTGGTAACCACCGATCTGTTCCCTTATCTATGTGTTTCTTTGTTTATTTATCTCCCACAATAAGTGAAATCTTATGATCTTATGATAAGTCTTTCATTGTCTGACTTATTTCACTTAGTATAATACCCTCAAGGTCCATCTATGTTGTCGCAAGTGTCATGATTTTGTCTTTTTTATGGCTGAGTAGTATTCCATTGCATAGATATACCACATCTTCTGTCTCTACCAATGTTTTTCCTCTATGTTTTGCACTTTTTTCTTTACCTTTGTCCTGGGGTTAGCCTACAAATGATTCACAACTTCTTATCCTTAATCCCCACACCTCAATTCCAAATCCATGAATATAGAAATGTTGTGTGGAATGCTACTTCTCTTTCACTAAAGGTACTTGGATCTCTGGGAGTCCTCACATCATGGATGACATTACAAACTATTTGAAAATTTAAGCTGATTTTAGACATTCATATTCTTTTAATAAATGACAGGAAGAATTAAGGAGAGTCGAGAGTTACAGTCAAAATAAAGAACAAAAGCAGGTTCTATAGGAGTCACTAAATGGGATTTAGAATTTGTTGCCTTTGGGAGCTAGGCTTGATGGTACTTCAGGTTAAGATGAGAGATCATTAATAACACCTGATTCACCTTCCACCTTCCCATAAAAGTATTCACAAAAACTTTTAAACAGAGGCAATGTTTTAACTGCATGGGGAATTGGGAACAATAATTAAGGCTTTCCTAAATCCTAGGAGGATTTTCCTTTAATAAAAATGCAGGTAATCCCTGAAATAGACTAGCTAAAGTAGGTAACTCGAGATGTTAACTAAACTTATTCAGGTGATCATTTTGCAATATATGCAAATATCGAATTATTATGTTGTACACCTGAAACCAATATATTATATGCCAATTATACCTCAGTAAAACAAGCAAATAAAACAACAAAATGAATAACTCTTTTTCAAAATGGCTTTTGTAAATTTGAACAAATCCCTATCTGAATTTTTGTTTTGGTTGATTTTAGCATATGTAAAAGAGATGATGGTTGGATCATCATCATTTAAGATGGTTAGTAGTAAATACTGAATTGGAATGTAAGCCCAATGGAATATAAAGCTCATGAAGATAGGACTTTTTGTCTATTTCTCACAGTGCTCTATTCCCTGGCAGTAAGTTGATCTTGAATACCAATTTGCCGAATGAATTAATTTAGAACACCCTCAGTTTTAAAACAATTCTGAGGTAAACAGTATCTGTTTTGAAAGAAGAGTAGGGAAACATTTTAAGTTAGCCTCTAGTCTCAGAGCGAGGTTGGTTTCCTGAGAGTTCCCCTGCGTGCCCTGTTTGCTGTTCCACTGCCATCACCCTTGGTTCCATATCATAGCAAGGATTTTCTGTCTTTAGTATAAGCACTGCTAAAGGGCCGTTAGAGATGGTATTGAAGTAAAATCAAGATGTCATCGGGGCCACTCGATCCCTTCCAGTACTTTGAGGATTCTCTGGCAGGGGTGGGTTGGCATTTTTCCAGTCACCTCTTGCTGTAGTTGCTTCCTCTGAATTCTCCCATGTCAGTCAGCTGTTAGCAGCTCTTATTGCATCACTCCAAATATGAAACAAAGTTTTTGTTCCTTGATCACCCCCATACCACCTACACAAAGACATGAAGTATGGCAGAATTTACTGAGTGGTTGCATGGGTAGAACACGTGTAGTAAATTTTAATCTGAATATTAAACCTCCCTATGTAAAGTTGCTTCAACTTGACTTCTCTTCTTTTCTTCTGCATTTTCACGTAATCTCTCCTGCTTGTATGATATGAACCTGGTGTGTTGCTGGGCTTCCTAATCACTCCATGTTCCCTTTTCCACTCTCCTTCCTTGTTCCCTTCTCCTTGTCTCCAACTTCACTTTATTACTTCTTCAGTAGAACAGCTTCTCTTTCCTTTGTCTCAACTCATCCTGGGGCCACATAGTTTAGTGCTGGAGTATGTGAGCTCCAGCCCGAGACCCCATAGTTGTCCTCTGCTTTTTATTAGCTATGTGACCCTGGGAAATTGACTTAACTTTTCTGTGCCCTGGTTTCATTGCTTATATGATTTTCACAAGAGTGTAATGAATTGATAAATATAAAGCACTTATAAAAGTATGGTGGGGTAGCTTTCATTAACTGTTAGTTATTATTATTATCTTGCTGCAAGGTTCTCTTCTTAAAACAAAACAAGTACCCTATCAATACATTTCACTAAACAAGGCCCAAACTAAACAAGGAATTCAGTAATTAACATTAAAGTAAAATTATTTCCCCCGGTAAAGAAAACAAATTGTAGTTCTTCATTCGAAAACCAGAAGCCATTATACCCTCATTTTAGTCAGTTGGTGTTCTCTCCCTGTGGAAAGTGATGATCGTATTATTTTTTGTTGGCGAATTCACTATTTTTTTTCGATATTCTATGGTATAATTTTGAAGCCTGTTAGTTACTCCTCACTTTTCTTGTATATATGCAGCTTATAGGACTTTGGTGACAACTAAATAGAGTAAGAATTCTTTTTACAATCCTTCTAACAATGGTTTAAGACACCAGTTCATACCTCTTAAGCAGAAATTATTTCATTGTTTCTCTCACTTTAAAAATTTGAATTATGCTGATTCTAGGAGAGGAAGAATCAGTGAATAATAAGTTTTGGTTTTTTGATATAGAAGGTAACTTGGAGATAAGACAGTGTACCTCCCTACATTTTAACAATGAAGATTTTGAGCCTATTACTTACATGACTTGCAGAAGGTCTTGTGTCTCAATGACAGGACTGGAGGAAAGCAACTCCAAATACTATAGTTCCTGTGAGTTTCCTTGTTGATGTTATGTAACTCTAGAATAAAATAGAAAACCAGTAAATGTTTGCCTGGAATCAGTATAGAAAGTCCCAGTCATGCTTTCATACTTCTCCCATGGTGAATGTTTAACAATAATATGGGTTTATCACTTATTGAATTGTTAAATGATTCGCATCACATTAGTGTAAGCCCTAATCAAAGAAAAATCATCTTTCAGAATAAGATTGCCATCTTTGTATTTCATTTACAAAGTGCTCAACCTACTTCTTGTTGAATACATTCTATTGTTGCTTTCATTTGCATAATAGATGTCTAAAGTATTATTTCAACATATTAACTTCCTTTGGGCTAGCGTAAGTCAAATCAATGACACAATCCCTGACTACAAAGACCTTATGATGATAACATTTAACTGAAAATAATGAATGTGAAATAGACCTAAGGAAGCAAATAATCAACAGATACATGATTAGTGTCAATTAAATAGTGCAGAATTTCACAAATTCCAGTGTGTTCACATCAAGCCAGAGTAGGTGGGGAGAGCAGTTGATTTAACTGGCTTAATCACAGCTACCTTAGAAGCAGGTGAATATGAAGGAAGAGATTAGAGATATGAGCTTGTGGATAAGGCAAGGTTTGAAAGCATTGTGAGGGAGAATAGTGTAACCACAATTTTGGCAAGCAGAATTTTTGGTGGGGATACTGAAGTTCACGTGATGAGAAAGAAGAGGGTTTAATTTCAGAGGAGGAGTAAGACTGGGGCTGGAACTATTTGTGGAGAAACTTAAAGACCATGCTCAGCAAAGTCTGCATATAATTTTATGATTTAATGTGCTTTGCTTTTACTATCTTTTGGCAAGACTTTCCTTCATAAACTGAAAATAACTCATGAATGAATTATAACCGGTATCTCTTCATGTTTTAGAAGCCCCATGAATTTATAATGAATTCCATTCTTTGTATTCTCTGTTTGAGTGATGAAAGGGTCAGAAGAACAATTTATAGGTTAAATGATATTAGAAAACTATGCATTGTATGACGTATTTCATTAAAGCAGAGGCTATGAGCTGGGGCTTTAACAACCAGGAATTTCACACATCTGACCAGCAATCTTGTCCATAATTACTTTTATAATTGCTAAGAATAAGAAAAAAGAACTGTGTGCATGCATTTTTTTAAAAGTTTTACAACACTAGTTTCTATGCACAGCAGATTATAGTTGCAAGGGGACACTGTGTCACATAAAATGTAAATACAAAGTATAATTACTTCTATAATGCTTATGTAAAGTACATGTTTGCCTATAACTAAGTGTACTGAAAATATACGTTAGCAATGTACTAAAATTGGAATTGAAATTCTTCTATAGACTTATCTTTATTAAGAGCAGAAAAAGTTAACAACCCACTAACTGGGAAAAAACATTTTCAAGTAATACATCCAACAAAGGCTTAATATCCATAATATATAAAGAACTCACACAACTCAAGAACAAAAAATTACACAACCCGATCAAAAAATAGGCAGGAGACATTAACAGACATTTCTCCAACGAAGATATACAGATGGCCAATAGGCACATGAAAAGATGTTCATCATTGCTGATCATCAGGGAAATGCAAATCAAAACTACACAGAGATATCACCTTACACCCATTAGAATGACAAAAATAACTAAAACAAATAGCAACAAATGTTGGAGAGGTTGTGGAGAAAAAGGAACCCTCATACACTGCTGGTGGGAATGCAAACTGGTGCAGCCACTATGAAAAACAGTATGGAGATTCCTCAAAAAATTAAAAATAGAACTACCATATGATCCAGCTATTCCACTACTGGGTATCTATCCAGAGAGCTTGAAGTCAGCAATTCCAAAAGTCCTATGCACCCAAATGTTTATTGCAGCTTTATTTACAATCACTAAGATGTGGAAGCAACCTAAGTGCCCATCAACATATGATTGGATAAAGAAGATGTGGTATATATATACAATGGAATACTACTCAGCCGTAAAAAAGAACAAAATCGTCCCATTTGCAACAACATGGATGGACCTTGAGGGAATTATGTTACGTGAAATAAGCCATAGAAAAGGACAATCTCTGTATGACTCCACTCATATGAGGACTTTAAACCTGTGGACAAAGAGAACAGATTAGTGGCTACCATGGGAAAGGGGGGTGGGGGGTGGGCACAAAGGCTGAAGGGTTGCACCTACAACACAACTGACAGACAATAATATACAACTGAAATGTCACAATTTTCACAAGATTTTAACCTATCATTAACTCAATAAAAACTTAAAAAGAAAAAAAAGAGTAGAAAAAGTTAGTTATAAATTATCAAAAGAAAATTAAAAAGCAGGTTGAATCCCTTGCTTCTCATTAAAAGGTTAATTGTTACCATTTTAAAACTTGCCTTAAAAATCTCCCTGTTCATAAAATTAAAATGTTAGTATTTTAAAGTAAAAAGTTAATATAGTATGTAATGTGAAGTCGTAATATGACAACAGATGCATGTGTGTGGATATATCCAATGGATTATATTGGTAGCTAACAATAAATCAATTTAAAAATTTTCAGACGTCTTCCACTTGCCCTTCTGGAGCCATGAAGTTTCTTGGGAGCCTAGTTTAATGTATGGAAAACTATGACAGAAATAAAGAACAAGGCAAGACAATGTATAATTAAGTGATAAATGGCACAGCTTTAAGTGCTGTTAGAGTTTAGCTGAAGTAAATACTGTCTTTAAGAAGAATAGTCATTTTCCAAACTTTGTAACACTCATTTTATTCATTTTAATCAATAGCCAAAGGGAAGTTTTAGATCCCAGGAAGATAAACTGTGCTATTTGAAGGGCTGTTAGAAGACAAGAAGACTGGTTAATTATCCACGTGATGATAATTAAAAAGCTAATAATTTATTTAAATATCTAATGATCTATTTGATGAAGAATATTTTTTACTGCTCTTTAAGAGCAAGATATGGTATTTTAGTTTCATTATGGTAATATACAACGTTTAAAAAATAATATTGCATAGCTTGCTTTTTTCGGTACAATTAAATATACTAAGTCCTCAAAACAGTGGGTGGCTAGAGCCTTGAAATTTAAAGGCCTACAAATTTGGAGAAATAACAAGGACAATCTAGTGAAATAGGAGGGGTTCATAACTGTTAACGATTTTTGGAATCTTACATAATTACTGGATTAAACTATCCCATTAATTTATACCCCCCCCTTTTGGCTGGATACCATTCTATGAGAAATAAATTGTACTGTTTTCATTTTTGAATGAATTCCTACTTCTCACTCTCAACAAAATGCATATGTCGTGGCTGGAATAAATGGAAAGGTTTGATGTTTATATACAGAAGACCTGAGTTTGAGTCCTCACTGTACTGCCTCTCTGCAGCGTCATCCTGAACAAGTTACTTAATTTCTCTGAGTGCGACTCTGATTTTTCAACTGAAAAATGGAGCAGTGTTAGTACACTCTTCACCCCACGGTGAACCTGTGCGTGCATATGGAAATGCTGTGCTCACTACCAAATGGGGCAGTGTTAGTACACTCTTCACCCCACGGTGAACCTGTGCGTGCATATGGAAATGCTGTGCTCACTACCAAATGGGGCAGTGTTAGTACACTCTTCACCCCACGGTGAACCTGTGCGTGCTTATGGAAATGCTGTGCTCACTACCAAATGGGGCAGTGTTAGTACACTCTTCACCCCACGGTGAACCTGTGCGTGCTTATGGAAATGCTGTGCTCACTACCAAATGGGGCAGTGTTAGTACACTCTTCACCCCACGGTGAACCTGTGCATGCTTATGGAAATGCTGTGCTCATACCAAAAGCTTTGGAGTCATTAGTCCTTCTTGTATTCTTATCCCTTTCTCTTTCCTCCCTCCCTGCCTGCCTCCCTCCCTTTTTTCTTTTCTTCATTTTTCCTCCAGTAGCTATCCATATTAGAGAAGACAGATAAAAGAAAAAGATCAAAAAAATACAAGCTTAAATAATTGTTCTTTAAATTGCTAAAAGTTTTAAATTGCTGAAAGTTCGGGATGGTTTAAAAAAATCTTTTAACCCAATTTTTCACCTTTTATGCAGATATTTAGGTGTCCTATAAATGACTAGATACCTTCTGGTGATTGCCTTGGTATAGGCTGAAATCACTGTTATTTCCTCCTAACCTTTTCTTCCAAGCTTGAATAAAGCCACAGAAAATGATTTTGTGGAGAGTAACTCATTAGCATAATGATTTCATAGGGTAGAAATATAATGATTGGATTACTTCAAATACATAACCTGCTTCTAGAAAAGTAGAGCTCGCCTCCTATTCTTGGATAAGATGATAATTTTCTAGTGGCTGTGGCATGAACAGGAAAAGCAGTAGGCTGACAGAAATCCACAGTTCTGATTTCTGCTGTTCAGTACAAGGTCAATGGTTAATTAAATCACCATCAGTGAAAATTTGATCGTGGATGAGGTCTCCAACTTTGCCAGTATTACTAGGTTCTCACTGGATGACTCAGCTAAGACATTATATTAACTTTGCTTCCTCCAGATGGGTACGTGATTCAGATGGGACTGACAGGGGATTTAGGTTGTGATGCTCTGATAATTACTTTCTAGGTACCATTGCTCATTTCAGAAAACACACATTCACTTCAGAACCAGGATTTAATTTTAAAGGGTTTGTTTGTCATGCAAATTAATGATATATTGTCAGGAACAGTTTAGATTGGCAAGGATCTTGTGGGTGCCTTTATTCATTGATTCATTAAATAATTTATTCATCCATTGCCATGAATATTCATTGAGCATCTCCTACGTGCTCAACACTGTGCTGGGCACTGGAGTTAAGCAGATGAAAAAGAACAGCATGAGCCTTGATATCACTTGAGTCCTTCAAGCTCCTCAGTTCACAGCTAGGTAAACTGAGTCCCAGAACACTTAATTGACGTGGTTAAGGTTCAGAGTTAGTTAGTGGCCAAGCCAGGCCTAGACTCTCAGGCTCTAAACCACCACCCCGCTTGGCACTTATTCCTTTTAATTTTTCCTGTAAGTTCACGTAAGCATGATGTAGTATGGTTAAGCATCATGTATTTGTACCAGCACTTAAATACATAATATTTAAGCAACATATACCAGAGAAAATCCAGGAGGATTTAGATGTAGGCAGGGTGCGTAACAGCCCAACAAAACCTTGTCCTGCTTTAGAGGAAGAATATCTTTGTTTACATTTGTGCCATTTTCTTAGTATCTTTATTCTGTGAATTTGTTCATAAATAACCTTCTCTCCCTTTCCTGTGAAGTGTACTTTGTGCTACATTTTCTGTGTCACAAACAGGTATGTGAGAAGAAAAACAAATGGCACTTTTACTCAGATTAGGACTATGGGATATTTGTTGTCCTCTGACAAAAGCTACATACATATTCATAGCATCCTATAAGTGTAGTGGAAATTCCATCTTTGCCTCTAGGCTGCCTTCAACTAGGTCACACCAGGCAGTTAGGGATATATATCGTTTCTTATATGTCTATTGGGAGGAATCCATTGTTGGAGGTTGGGCCGGGAAACAGTTTGTGTTGTGGTTTATGTATATTTATAGTGCTCCCATTTACTCTCTTGCTGTTCCCCCGTGTGAATTGTTGTATCGGTTCATTTTGACAGTATTGGATGAGACACAACGTTTTAACCTCTTTTCTCTTGTAATTATACAAACATGTACACTGTACATGGTGACCTGGGAATGCTGATCAGAACATCTGTTATGATAAACGGAACAGTGAATGGAGCTGATTTTTGAATCGTAAAGTATTAAAAGTCACTCTTCTGATCTGTGGCTTTATGCAAATGAGAGCGTTTGAAAATGTTGCTGAAACCTGTCATTCTTTAACTTACCAGAGGTAAAAAGAGAATTTGCTTTTTATTGTTCTCACGTGGGCACTGCCCAGCTAGGGACTTGTCTTTCTCGGAATCAATTAAGTTAAACTTTATAGCAATTAAACATTCCAGAGCCTGCAGGAAAGTGCCAGCTTAAAGTCACCAATAATGTCAGGATAACGTCAGGACATCTCAGCAAAACTTCTTCAGTACGCAATCAGCATCACTTCCACATGTCCTTGGTAAATTTTGGGCTAAAGAGCCAAGAGCCATGGGGCAAAAATTGATACAATGAATATTACTCTCATAATTCTTCATCTAAAATGAATGATTAGTCAAAGAAGACCCTAGACCAGCTCACCTTGCATAAGAACCTCTGACCATTTTTCTGATTCCTTGCAAACCCTCTTCACTGCATCAGGATGGCCCATATCAGGAGAATTATCAGCTACCTTTCCCATCGTCAGCTTGGCTGCAAGCAGAAGACATTTTAAACGTGATTTTAAAATTATTTTCATGTATTTGTTTGGCATAGATTTTAAAATTCTTGTAATTTATTTTTTTCCATTCAACTCATAGTTGGTTTCTAATTTAAACACAAACAATTTTAATTTTGAATTGCTTAGCGCATCTGATGCTTGGGAGAAAATTTCAACCGAGTTACTCACATACTCAACAAATATTGGAAAGTGCTGTTCTGGGGGATGCAGGAGATGTGAAAGCAGTGTTGTCTCTGATCTGAATCACCTTTCTAAAACCAGATGATGTTTTAGTTCAAATTGCAAGGTCATTGTTCTGTAAAGATAAAGTGGTTCATTTCTATAGTGATGGGCTAAGTTTGCTGAATCTATATTTGGATATTTCCCTGTGATTGGAAATGTTCTCCTTTTTGCTTGGGTCCTGTCCAATGCTAAGAATCTAAAATTGTATAATCTTCTGTCCCAAATTACTCCATCATCAAGAATTGTTTTCTTTCTACAAAGGTATCTCAGATATATAAGAATTCTTTTTAATCCAAGAAGTCTAGGCAACAATAATTATCTTATTGTTACTGTTATTCTCTAATCTTATTCATAGGTATATTTCATTAATATTTTGCTGTAACTCCTTTCAGATATATTTCTGTGTATGTATATTTATATATGTATAGGTAAATATGTAAACATAACTAAAATGGAATAGCTAAGTTTTATTGAGATAACCCTGTTCTTAAATTTTAATTCATTCTCTCATTTAATCTTCACAACAACCCTATGAAGTTGGTACTTGGTAATACCAATAATGTAGCGATTTTTTTCCAATAGGAAACTGAAGTGTAAAGAAATTAAGAGATTTGAGGCCAGCCCAGTGGTGTAGTGGTTAAGTTCAGCAGGTTCCACTTCAGCTTCCCAGGTTCTTAAGTTCAGATCCTGGGCACGGACCTACACCCTCATCAAGCCGTGCTGTGGTGGCGTCCCACATATAAAATAGAGGAAGATGGGCAGATGTTAGTTTAGTGCCACCCTTCCTCAGACAAAAAAGAGGAAGATTGGCAACAGGTGTTCGCTCAGGGCCAATCTTCCTCACCAAAAAAAAAAAAAGAAAGAAAGAAATTAAGTGATTTGCTTAAGACCACTCAGTGTAAAGGCTATGGGCTATGAACCCAAGCAATCTGACTTCAGAGATCTTATTTTTAACCAGTACACAATATTGCCTCTTAAAAACATTCTGACCTGCTATTTTTCACCTGCTATTTCATACAATATATCCTGAATATTTTTCCATGTCAATAAATGTACATCTACCTAAGCATTGCACATTATTCCATTGGTGGTTTACAATACTAGATAGGACCAACCCTGAGGTGATACATTTAGATTATTTTCAGTTTATTTCATTATTAAAAATGATCCTATTATGAACATCTTTGAACATGTATAATTTTTAGTATAATTTGTCTAACTCTTTAATATCTATGCAGTTTGTCTCTTCTGAGAATAAAATTTACCCGGTAGAATTACTTGTTCAAAGATTATTCCTTGATTCTGCAAGTCAATAAAATTATATTAGTGGAAGAAATATTTATTGAGCGCCTACTGTGCTCACAGATTCTCAGCTAACAGCTGGGGATTCAACATGAAGCAAATGGACAAGAGTTGACAGGCTAGATATTCTCACTAACTAATGAATTTCAGAAGCAAGTTTTTAAAAAGCTTTGGTTGATTATAGATGCACAGTTCACTTCTCAGGAGATATTTGGGAATAGTACCAGTTTTAAATGAAAATCTGTCATGTGTGTGTGTGCGAGTGTGTATGTGTGTGTTTTGACTCACTCTCCATCTTGAACACACAAAGCTTCATAGTCTAAAGCTGGGTGATTTCCTTTGACCATAAGACATACTCCTTTAGGCTGTGTCTATACACAGTTAGTGTAAACACTTTGGGCAGTGACTTATTGCTTTGTTTGACAGCGTCAGGCCACTATATTTTTCTCCCCTACTGTGTCTCTGGATTAACTAGTTGGTTGTTTAAGTTTTCTTCAGGTGTGGCTTTTGTATGAGTCTTTGTGGGTATGTATCAGTTTTGCATGCATACTCACATATGTGTACATTATTTCTGTGTTAGATCTCTACCGACTTAGTCACATTATCTGAAATTAAAATTTCCACAATGCTTCTTTGAGTTAGATGTTTGGAAAAGGAAAGTTTCTAGCTTTAATACTGTACTTACATATTTACATTTTCCTTGACAAACAATTTTCTGCAATATTTTCTTTCCACACCTGCTTTGGGTTCTTTTAATTTTTTAAATTTCCCAGGAGATAATATCTATTATTGAATGCTGGAGCTAGTTCTGAAGAATAAGAATTTTTATATAAATTCCAGTTAGCCTTAGAGATATAGTCCTCTATTCCACCGACTATCCTAATTATAAAAATAACTCACAACATTTTGTAATTTACGAAGGGCGCTAGCAGATAAGTGAGGCTTTCTGAATTGCTATGAAGAGAAGCACAGAAGAACAGACACAATGTGATCCACATCATTCTCTTAGTTGCCTGGGAAAAGGAAAATAAATAATGATCATTTGATGAATTTCTACAATATTTCTTTTATATTACGATGATATAAAAGTGTGACTTTAATTTTCTTCAATTTATTTTGCACTGATACTTGCAACAGTCCCATATTCCCTCCCCATATCAGTGGTTTACTCTTCAAATATTTATTAAACACACTATATACTAGGCACCAAGTTAAGCCCACTGAGTCAAAGATGAATAGGTTATCTTCCCTGTCCTCGAAGAGTTTTCAGAAGAACCACATATGGTAACAGTAGGTTATGCCACTTGAGCTGTTGGAAGTACTAGAAAAAAGGAATGAAAAAGTTGTTACAAGTGGGAGGCCTGAAATCTATCTGAGGGAGTTTGTGGGGAGGTGTTCTCCAGGAAGGAGATGATGTGGTATGATCCATCAATGGTAAGATGAATGCTAACCTTTTTAGCAATCTCAAAATACTTTATGTCTGATTAATACTATAGTTTTAAAAGAGCGGAAATAAAAATATTTCTAAAGATTTAAGAAAGCTTGCCTAAAAAGGTAAAAGTAAACATTCCCTTTATCCTCTCATTTAAAACAAAATAATAAACACACAAAATTCATGGCTCATGTAAAATAGTTAATAGTTCAACTTATAACTTAAAGAAGTTTTTTTTAAAGAAGCTCTGCAAAATAAATATGTAAAAGGGAATGAAAGAACTTTCTTGAAGTTATAATCCATACAAATATTGTAAATTATTTTGTATGTAATATCAAATTACATATTTAGGTTGCTTTATGGATTGTGCTAATACTATTAAATTGATTTATGATTTTTTAAAATATGAATTTCTTATTCACATTTTTTATTGCTATTTCTGAATTAAAACTCCAGAAAGTTTACTTTAATACCTCTTATTAGGGTTGGCCCCACGGCCTAGTGGTTAAGTTTGGCACGCTCCACATCAGTGGCCCAGGTTCAGTTCCTGGCAGCAGACCTACACAACTCATCAGCAGCCATACTATGCCAGCAACCCACGTACAAAATAGAGGAGGATTGGCACAGATGTCAGTTAAGGGCAAATCTTCCTCAGCCATAAAAAAAAAAATCCTCTAATTTAGCGTCATAATGTCTAAATGCTCTTTGCAAACTGAAAACATATTTGCATTTATATTTTCCTTGATTGAACTCAGTAATATTTTGATACATCAATATATTTTTTGCAAATGAAAGTTAGACTGTTCAGGAGTGTGCTATATTTGCAGGAGATTGACATTTAACCAGATCTTAAATTTCAAGAGAATAAGTGCTGCTCCCCAATTTACTGTGCAATTCTTAAGCAATCTTAGAATCATGAAAGTTTTCTGAATCTCTGATTCTAAGATCATTTCACCCAGTCCCTTCATTTTGTAGAAGGGAAAACAGAGGTCTGGACGGTGAAGAGGCTTGCTCATTCAATCACTTTTTGCCTTTTCTTTTCATTTAGCTGACCCAGTTTTTAAAAATCAATATAATTAAAGTGTGTGCTCTTGGCCCTCAAATAGTTGGTGTTATTTATACTGTTTATATGGTGATTATTCATGTGGCTGCCTACCCTGTTATCTCAGTTTGATCTGTTCTATTTATATCTCAATATTATTCAGGCATCTGCCTTCCCAATCAGTATGCATTCCTTCTAGGGCTTAAATTGCTAACATTTAAGTAGCCATTTCCCAATTTTCCTCTCAGTGTGTAGTGCATCTCCTTTAAAATTAATATTATTTGAATGTATAACTCTAAGGTCCCCCCCCACCATGATTTTAAGAGTCCATTTGTTGAAAGAAAAATCAACACCTATATTCCATCCACTAGCAAAAAACATGTTGGAAACAGTAGGAGGTTTGTAAAGTTGAAAGCTTATTTATTTTTAAATTAAAAAAAAGCACATTTACATGCCTGAGCACAACCAATCTTTGTCCAAGGAGACTGTGACATTATTTCCTGCAACTTGGTTTCAGTTTATACACTGCCTTCTGACTCATATTCTTTATTCTAGACTGTATCAGGAGCTTCCTTTTTCTAAATGCCCAGTAGAAGTTTGAGTTGAACTGAGTATGCTAGATGGAAGATGAGGTGTGCAAGACTAGCTTTCATGCCTTCTATAGTTGAAGAAGTGCAAAAAGTGCTAGAACTGCAAAAAATTCCAGGACATTCCACAGCCAAAATGTTCATTGATCACGTTTGCATAGTTTTCAGTTTACTTGAAATATTGACAAAGGTGCTAATTTGTATGGTTGCATGACACTTAATTTAGTAATGTTAGAATGAAGAATGTGATTGTTCCTAGAAATATGGCTCACAATACTGGAGCCGGTCTTTTCATTAAATTAGAAATGCTCATTGCTGCATGGCTCAAGGGAATCCAAAGCAAGTGGGAAGAGCAGGAGGTATCCCTCAGTGTACAGGAGAGAAGGGTCACTGCTCCTCTCCTTGGAAAATTCAGACACCATGCAATTTCCACACAATCCTCTTTTGGGGGTCTGTGACCTACTTACTCATTTTTCCGTGGTGTATCAGTCATTCAGGTCCATGCATGTGTTTTTCTACCTGCTTACACTTGGGTGCTAGGATGGCATCCACCAGCTTCACACAATATCAGTTTCAGAATATTATAGACATACTTCATATAGACATAAAACTCTAAGAATATGTTTTAAGAAATTGAGTATATTTACCATGCAGAAAAAGGAAAGCTGCTGTGAAAGCAACTAGAAGTTGAGGGTAGAGAGTGGCAGTATTACCCAGCAGGAAGCAGTACAGCATGGTCATTAAAAGATTCAGCCTGGATTGAGTTCTCCTGTTCCTAATCCAGTATCCACCGCTTCCCGACTGTGTAACTGACCTAAGGCAAGATTCTCAGGATGCTGGACCTGCTCCAAGGTCTTGCAAAAGCAGAACACAACAGACCCAGTAAAGCAAGTTATTTGGCCTAAGACTTAAACTACCTTGAGAGACTACGGAGCGTAGAGGAGGAAAGCAATTCTCAGACTCAACAATGTAGACAACTTAAATATCAGAGTTACATTCAGAATTAAAATACAGAATATTATAACAATGGGAAATATATTGAAGACAGAAAATGTGATTCAACTGCATTTCTTGATGACTTTCTTTTAATGTTTGTAAATTATTTATCACAATGCCTGATATAGAGTTTGCTCTCAATAAATGTTGACTGTTAGAAGCTTTCATCCTTTCAAGCAAGCTCAGGTTTAAACATGTTTCATACTGATTTAACTTTCTTAAATTTCAGATTGCAGGAGTATGCATTATAATGTTTGAAAGTGATCTGGTACGGAGGGAATATAAAGCAGAGACACAACTTAGTCAAGTGAGAGTTAGGACCAGTAAGGAATGTCTGACCAGAGAAGGTGACTGTGCAAAGGCTCACAGTGCATTAGGAGAGAGAAAAAGCTGCAGATGTATGTGTTAATGTGTGTGTGTGTCTCTCTGCATGTGTATGTATGTGTGTGTACACGTAGGTATGGACTAGGACCCTGAGCAGAGGAGCATCATTAGAAGGAATGCAAGCATTTAACTCTGGTTCATTCAGAGAAAGATAGGTGGTTTAACATGGCTGTGGCACTGGGGAAGTAGGAGTGGTAAGAAAAGAGCCTGGAGAGGGAAGCAGAAGACGTGTTATGAGGAACTTTGTAAATAGCATTAAGCTTAAAAATTAGGCAGTTATTGAATGATTTTAAGAAAGTAAATGATAAGATCAAAGTTGCATTTTAGAAATATTACTCCGCTTGCAGTGTGGAGAAAGTACTGAAGAAAGCCAGAGTGGGGGGCAGGACTCTGTGAAAAATCCAGTGGAGATGCCTTATTACAGTGTGGAAGACATAATGTCTCTGGGCTTAGTCAAGCGTGTGACAAGGTTTACAGTGCTGTTCCTGTAAAAATGATGGAAACTTATGAACTGCTGGCTGGAATAATTAAGAAGATCATTAGCTAGTTTAATGATAGGAAGAATCTACAATGGGGATATCCATGGGGTTATGGGGTCTGAAGCTTTGTCTTTAACTCTCTCTTGCTGATCATTTTTAACACTAACTTTGACATAGAAACAAAACTGAATATGACCTAAAGGCAACGGAAAAAGAAACACATTTTAAATATCTTTGTAGTATTAGTAACTTGCCTTGATACATTAGATGTTGAATAAATTAGTATTAATAAAGAGTTGATGATAGGATCAGAATCCAAATAGTCGTAATTAGAAAATTAGACCAACTATAGATAGATGTTACTAATCAGGGACACGTGTAAAAAAGTTTTTAAAATAGTGCATCAGAAACATAAACTCTTTTAACAATAAGCTTAACATGAATCAGCAGTATGCTGTTATACTCTGAAAAAGATCCACTAGATATATTATGTATACTACATTGACTTAGGGAATTGGCAGCCCCATGTAATTTGCTTTACTTAGACTTCTTGGAATATGATTAAAGAAGGGACTCACATTGAGCTGTGAATATACTGGAGTATGTTCAGAGAAAGAAGAGATCAGAATAGTCAAGTGACAAACAATCGAAAGATCTGAAAGTTTTAACCTGGATAAAAGAAAATACAATAGGAAGCTGATATCAATTTTCAAATTCTGGGTGATGATCATATGAAAGTTGGGGTTAAATTTATTCTAATCAGAACAAATGGTTAGAAGCTTCAGGAAAGCAGATGATGGATTAATAATGGAGAATTTTGTGCTCGAGCTCTCCCAGAGGAGTAAGAGATTACTTCAGATGGCAGCAAGTTTTCCATTCCTGGAGGCCCATATGTAGTGTTAGAAACAATCTGAGTATCCAAAGGATGGGTACATTAGATGATTTATTGATTGTATCATTCTTAGACGACTCTATCCTTTAATGGTAGTGCTGTTTTAGTACATAGTAAGCATTTTTATAAATATTTCAGATTAACTTAATGGTCTTTTTGAGACGCCTGTTAAAAACATGCAGTAATAACAAAATAAGTATGGGAGTTTTATTTCCCCCCTCAACTTTTATTATGAAATTTTTAAATATACGGAAAGATCAAATGATAGTATAAACACACATATAATCACCACTATGTTTAAACAATTGTTAACATTTTTCCTTCTTTATTTTTATGAGACTTCACACCTAAACACTTCATCATGGATCTCCTAAGAACAAAAATATTTCCTTAGGTAACCGCTATATCATTATTTTGCCGGAGGAGAAAAAAGAAACAAATAATTCCCTAATGTTATTTAATATCCAGGGCACTTTAAAAATATCCTTTGACGTTTGTAGAGAAGCATGATGATTTCATCCTTTGGATAAGGATTTGTACAAAATTAAAATGAAGAAAACATCTTTTGCATTTGTTTAGATAGAAAATAGGTTATTATAACAGTTTGTTGAAAAAACCAGCATATCTTCTGAGAGAATAACAGATGATGTGTCATTTATAATGATGATTCCTTTATTAAATTAAATGTCTGTAAAACACTGATTGTACCTACTTTGAGATAGGACCTATGTGAACAATCTCAGAAGTTAGCTGTGACGTTGGTTGGCACATCCATCACAGGTTTATGAGTCATGCAATCCTCTGTAATCGTCAGAATTGATCTAAAAGAGAAAAGGTTTTGATAGGCTGCAGCGGCTGACTAATATAAATCTTTACTTTCAAGTCTTGAGTAATGTTGTACTTTTGTGAGTCAGTCTGTGATGGGTAAAGTTTCAGCGTTGGGAGTTCTGTGTAAATGAGGGATTCCTTGCCATTTGTTCTTCTGTATCTACAAAACCAAGTCAGGCAACTATGCTTACGCGATGCTTATGTTTCTCTCCTTTCTTCAGCAACCCTGTTATAGGAGTAATGAGAACTGTTAACTGTTACTATAAGCTTGGAGAAAGAACTGCAGGCATTTTATTGTTTGATAGAATAGAGGTTATGTGAGATGCGATTCTTTTCCTGAATTAAAACAAAGAAACAAAACTAAACCAAACAAAAATAAAAACGTGAGAATGATTATCTTAGATGATTTTTTTTTTAATTTCAAAAAGCCAAAGGTAAGTGAAAGAAGAAATTTGAATAAGAAAGAAGTGAAATTTTGCTTGTATCCTATAGAGAACAGGAAATTTGATGATAACGAGGAAGTGGTCTCTAGATAGACTCTTGAAAATGTGAAACGGAATGAATCTTGGTACAAGTCTAGGGAAAGCACATAACATAGATTACTAAACTGCTGCTTTTGGAGCATATAGTTTTTATATGTTCTTTATTACTCCAGGATGTATTTTAGCCACCAAACATGATTTGTGAACTCCTTAGGGTAGCAATTCTCTCTTCAAGTACCACATGCTTATGAAATTCTACAGACAATTCTGACACTTCGTAATAAAAAGAGTGTAAGTCTAGAAGCAAATACTTTTTATAGGTGGGACATAGCACAACAGAATATTATTTCTCAAGCTATATAAAGGGGAAAAGCCCTGTGCAAAATCATGTACAATTCCCCTTTGTAGGTTTTATGAACAGGTGGAAAAAATGCTTTGCCTTTCAATTTTTTATTAGCAGTTTTTAAAACCAAAGATATACTTTTAGAATAAAAATAGCTGATTCCTTCCTCAGAGGATCAAATTTATAGACCCTTGTTTTCTACTTCACAAAGTAAAACAGACAAAATATATATCCTCTCAATTTCCTGCCGATGTTCCCATCAGCAGGTTACAGATAATTGCCTCTTGCTTGAGTGAGCAAGGTGTCTTCCTCCCCAAGGCTAAGCCCACTTCCCAGACTTCGGATTTGGTCTTCTCTTGCTCCTGAGCCACCTGGCTTCATCAGTTATCCCCTCTCTTTTCTATTTTTCACCTTCTCTTCCTATTGGTTCTTTCTCCCAGCGTATAAACATGTTGTCTTTCTCATCATCAAAGAAGCAAATACAGAAACAACGTGAGATTTCATGGCATCCTCTAGCTACTCTCCTTTTATCTGCTACCTGTTCATGCTTTAGCTTCTTTTTAAATCATATTTCATTCATTTGTCTAAAAATTGTAAGATTCATACAGGTTCATGGTTAACTATTGAAAGTATACAAACAAGCAAAAATAAGAAAATTAAAATTAATCAAATGCCTATCATATACAATGAACCACACAATATTTTGTTATGCATAAGTGTGTATTGTACATACTTATGAAGCGTTTTTGTCATCAAATACCTTCTATTAAATAATTTAAAAATGGCTAGATGCACACTACTTTATTGATTATATGTACCATAATTTATGTAAATAATCCCCTACGATTGGATATTTAGAGCTTTTCTAATCATATTGTTCTTATGAACCATAAGAACAGATAACCCACCCACATTTTCCTTAAGGTTGTGTCCTATATGTATAATTAACCTATTCAAGAGTATAATATTTTTAAAGCTTGATAGATTTTTTAAAAAGATTTTCAAGAAAGTTTTTATCAATTTTCTTTTCAATTGTGCTTTTTCTCACACCTCAACAAATTTTATCTGTAGACATCCTCATTGTTTTAGTTTTCTTTTTTCCTACTTTTGAACATTTTCACATGTTCTTTGGTTATTTGCGTATGTTATTTATAAATTATTCATGTTCTTTGACAATTTTTCCATTGGAGAGATCAAATTTTTACTTGTTAATATTACTTATATATTGACAATATCAACCCTTTTTTTGGTCAATTATGTTTATATTTAGTTAATATACTTTCATATATTTTCTTATTTGTCTTCCTTTAATTGTGTTTATGTGTTTGATTATGGATTTTTTTCCTAATATTGAAGTTATATTCAGTAATATTGCCCTTATTTTTACCGCCTATGTTATTAAAGTTAGAACAGCCTTAGCACTTTCATGCAATTGTTTTTTAAAGAAAATTTTATTAAAAGATTATCTATATGTGCCAAAGTGCACAGACCATAGAGTAAAGCTCTAGTGAGATATATCCAAACATCTAGATTAAGAAACAGAACATCACCAACACCCCAGAACCACACCCTGCACCCTCCCTGGCACTATCCGCCCTCCCATTTTCTTATCTTTTATTAGACTTGGTGAGATTTTATCCACTTTAATAATCTTTTAAATAACCAAATTTTGCCTTTGTTTTTTCTATTGAATATATTTTCATTTCAATAATTTCTGCTCTAGTCTTTATTATTTTCTTGCTTTTACTTTCTTTGGATTTGATTTACTCTCTTTTTTGTCTGGATATTTGAGATGAAATCTTAGATCATTGATCTTCAGTCTTTTAAATTTTCATCTAACTATGGATTTGGTCGCATCCTACAAGTTTCGAATGCCAAATTTTCAGTTTTATCCAGTTCCCCAAATTCTATAATTCCCATTTTGATTTCTTCCTTGACCCATGGATTACATAGGTATGTATTCTTTAATTTCTAAATTTGGGGATTTTTCAAGTTATCTTTTTGTTATTAATTTCTAGATTAATATCACTGTGTTCAAGGAACATACTCTGAATAATTTCAATTTTTTGATTATGTTGAAGTTTGGTATGACCCATTTTATGATCAATTTGGTAAATATGCCCTTGAAAAGGAAAAGTTATTTTGGTGTATTGTGTTTCATCCATGTTAATTAGGTCAAATTTATTAAATGTGTAATTTAGACGTCTAAATCTTAACTGATATATTTGTCTGCTTGTTCTATCAGCTACTGAGAGTGATGTGTTGAAGTTTCCCACCATGATCTCTTTCTCCTTCCAGTTCTGTCAATCTGTAGTCGTTTTTTTATCGGGTGTACGTAGATTCTGAATTACGATATCATCCTGGTGTATTGACCCTTTTCTCATTATGAATTGCATTATTTATTCTCTTAGTGTCTTCAAGTTTACTTTATCTAATATTAAAATAGCTTTGCCAGCTTTTGTTTGGTTAGTGTGGTTTTAAAACAAATCTTTGCCTATCTTTTCTCTTATTTTTGACAATTTCTCTTGTAGGTGGTTATAGTTGTGTGCCTTTTTAGCCTGCTTGTAACCTTAAACTTTAAAATGTGATTCTATTTCATTTACCTTTTAATGTGATTACTGATGTACTTGTTTTATATCTACCACTTACATCATCTTACTATTTTTTTTAGTATTTTTTCTGTTTATGTTCTTTTACTCATCTTTTCTTATCCTTTTGGATGAATAAAATATTTTTATGTCAATTTTTCTCTATTAAATTTTTGATTATATGCTATTTCATTATTTATCTAGTCTTTACCCTAGGAATTGAAATATGCATTCTTGAATTATTACAGTCCAAAATAATTATGACCTTTACCTTTCTCCAAGTACTGCTAGAACATTAACATTCTTTAATTCTATTTATGCATTTCTTGACTTTTGCATTATCATTACTGTGCACTAATTCTACAGACATGATAAACTTCATAAGATGTCACTATTCTTGCTTTTTAAGCCAAAATTTATTGATATTCACCCTTTCTTTTATACTTCATAGGTTTAAGCAATGCAGTGGTTCCCCCTGGGGTGATTTTTCTTCTGCCTAAAGTACTCATTTATTTAATATTTGTTTCACTAGAGGTCTGTAGGTCGTAAATTCTCTCAATTTTGCTATTTTCACTGTTATGGTCAAACATTACTGGCAAAAGATCTTTATGTCTTTCTCCAGATATAATGAAATAAAAATGAATCTATTTAGTTAAACAAACAATTTTAATTCTAATTGCATTTTTTTTCTTGAGGAAGACTGGCCTTGAGCTAACGTCTGTGCCCATCTTCCTCTGTTTTCTATGTGGGATGCTGCCACAGCATAGCTTGATGAGCAGTGCCTAGGTCTGTGACAGGGATCCGAACGGGCAAACCCCAAGCTGTCGAAGCAGAGCGAATGAACTTAACCACTGCACCACCAGACTGGCCCCTCTAATTGCATCTATTAAATTTCCAGAATAGTATTAAGAAGAGTGGATATTGTAGACATCCTTATTTTTTTTTCCTGACTTTGATGGAACTTCTTTCTATTACTCTTAAATGTAATATTGACTGTTAATAAGTGATTTTTATTTTAATAACATATTCTTACTCTGTTATATGTCTTCTAAAATTCATTGTTTAATCAAAAATAATTAGTGATATCTATCAAGTGTCTTTATAACATCTAATATGGTGATTGCACTTTTTTCTTCTTTGATCAGTTAACATGTTGGACATTATTAAAACTTTCCAGACACTTAAATAGAATTATAAAACATCTCTTTTTGCCCCACATAAGCTTGAGGCACCCACCCCACTTTTTTTTTTTTTTAGTAATGTTCGTGGGTTATTTATTTATTTATTTATCTTGGTGAAGAAGATTGGCCCTGAACTAAGATCTGTTGCCAATCTTCCTCTTTTTTTTTTCTTTTTCTCCCCAAAGCCCCAGTACAGAGTTGTATATCCTAATGGTAGGTCATTCTAGTTCTTCTATGTGGTACGCCACCACAGCATGGCTTGATGAGAGGTATGTAGATCAGCTCCCAGGATCCGAACTGGCGAAGCCCGGGCCTCCAAGCGGAGCGAGAGAACTTAACCAACCAGCCATGGGACTGGTCCCCCCCAACTTTTTTGAAAGCAATTCTTTACTAGATTTTTTTTTACCCTCCCTGACAATACCTGCTTTGTACATATCTGGGATAACCTCTCTTTTCTTGAGTTAATGTGATTGGGAGGTGTTATAGAAGATATTTTGCCTGAAAAGCTTGCACTGTCTGGATGTTTTTGTTTTTTTAATACAAAATTTTAAACTCTGGCTCTGGATCAATAAAAGTTAATTATTCATTTTATTTAATTAAGGTAGAAAATGGGTTATCCTAAGGAATTACGAAGACTTCTTTAAATATTCAAACCCCAGTGATAAATATATCAAAGTTGAATTTGAATTATTTATTTTGAAGAGATGTAATGTTAGGAAAGTTGTAACCCACCGTCATCAAATTGTGACTATTTCTGTATCTTTATTTTGTATTTATACTACATAGAAACTACAATTTGAACTCAGGAAAGTAAGAGATTCAGTTTTTCATTTATTTTGACATTAAGAAACAACTACAGGTTTGCATTTCTATCATTGATTCTTTATTCCTAATTAACTTTTATAAGCACTTTCCAATTGCTCAATTATTTTTCTGCTCCATATGTGAGATCTTACATTTCTAATTACATATTCTTACTAAAGTCATCATATCTCACATTTTAGGAAGTTCTATGTATTTTGCCTGAATGAAATTTTAAAGAAAACTACTAGTTTTTAGTGGAATAGGCAAGGGCTTTGAAGTCAGGAGTGAATGGATTCTAATTTAGCTTTATCACTTGATAACTGTATGAGCTTTGACCAAAGGATTCTTTCCTGTAGAATGATACTACTTAAGATTGCTTTGAAGATTCAGTGAAACCTTAAACACTTACCAAGTGCTTACTCTGTGGCAGCCACTGTTCTAAGTGCTTTGTTATGGGATAACATTTAATCTTTACAGCAAATCAGCAATAGCCTCTATTATCACCCCTTTCTTCAAGATGAAGAAACTCAGACTGAGGATTTAAGCAACTGCCCAAATGTATACAAATGGCAAGTGGCAGAGCCAGAGTGTAAATACAGTTTGGCTCCAGAGTCCATGATCACATTACTATTCTCCACTTATGCAAGACATCTAGTTTGGTTCATTAGGCATGTAAATACATATTATCTTTCTGCTTAGCTTAAGTCACCAAAGATTTTAAATATATTCAGGGTACTATTTCACAATAAGTTGATTACTCTGGAAACTACACTATCAATTTAGTTAAAAGGATAAGAGAAATATTTTAAACTGCTGTGGTGTCAAATAACAAATTTTCTATTTCTTCCTGATTGCAAATTTGTCCAATCACTGTAGTATCTTTTTGAGTCCTAATTCTTCCTATTTAGAGGTGTTGTTACCATACCATGACTTCTGACTAATTTAGAATAGATAGTTTGCAGATAGTATAGTCACCTGACATTCATGTGTCAAAAGACTGTTGATGAGGTATGAATTACAAGCTATGAAAATGGCTTATTCAAGGGAGTTTAATTTGTGAATGACCGTGCTGAGAGTACGTGGTGTGAAATTTGAAAGAGAGAAAGATAAATGCTCTCTATTTTAAAAGTACTCGTTTCTCAAGGACAGAAGGTGTCAGGTATCAGGTGCTTCCCCTTTCATTCCATTCATCAAAGGAACAATAAGGAAGAGGTTCTGTTGTAGGGCAAGGTCCTGGTTAGGTCACTCATAACTGAAGAGAGATGCTATCAGGAGGAAGGATGGCTGGGACAAGAATGAGGGAACTGACCGAGACACAGCTGGTGGAAAGTGACAAATGGAAAGGACATGTTTTTAAATTGTACTCTACATTTTATGACCAAAATTATATGTTACAACGTTATTCATTGATTAAGGGACTTGCATCTTTTGGGAGAGTTATCCTTCACAAATGTCAAGTATCTTCTGAAAAAAGATTTAGAGTAAAACAAATAGAGAAATGCTACTTTGTTCTTTTTTCCTGGAAGTAAGATGCTGGAATTTGCGAGTGAATATGTATTTTAGGCTTTTAATATAATGAGTACCGTAAAAATTGGGCTAAAGAATCCTGATTTCTGAGTTAATGGACACAAATTTAATACAATTTTCCCAATGCTTAACTTTATAGCTTTATAACAATGTAGAGGATTGATTATTCTGGAGCTGTGTGCAAAATTTTAAGGGATAATGTTCTGTACTTAAGGCAAGATCTATATATACATAGGTGCTAAAAGAAGCAATTACTGAAGAAAAGAGGCAAAATCATATTTAGATCGTGTTAAATTTTGGTAGCAATACCAAAGAAATTTTGCCAATGTGGATTTATCTAAAAGGGCACATCCCAAATATTGAAGTTCATAGAAAAGATAAGCACAGAACTCTGTGTACTGAAATCACACACACACACACAAGTGCACACATACCTACATAAAAGTACAGAAAACTTCCCACATTTTCTCTATCTTGTAAGAACTGTGTGATTATTCCTTTTTTTGCCAGGTGGTATTTTTGAATATGTGGAGTCTGGCCCAATGGGAGCTGAGGAACTTGCATTCAGATTTGCTGTGAACACAATCAACAGAAACAGAACTTTGTTGCCCAATACCACTCTCACTTATGACACCCAGAAGATAAACCTCTATGACAGTTTTGAAGCATCCAAGAAAGGTAACTGATAGATATTTAACATTATATTTTCTGCAATTCAAATTTCCAGGTATTCTTAAGAGATTTCTTAATTGCAAACGTAATTAACAAGTCATTAGGAATATTTTCATGCAAATGTTTCTTTCCAAAGTGCACATAAATTTTCTTAGGGAAGGTAAGGTGATATGATTACCTATTGCAAAAAATTTGCGTATAACTTGAAATGCAATTAGGTCTGCAATAGTGAAATTGGTTTTTTCCCCTTTAATCCTTCTGTTTTGTTACTAAACTATCCCTATTTCCATGAACCCACTAAATAAAATAATATACATCAGTGAACTTTCTCAAGTTTTGCAATCCATTCTTTTACCTTTATATGAATTATCTGTCAATTCCCTTGTATTGTTACTGTGGTCTCAATTTACTGATTGCCTTGAAAGTTTTGTGGTTCCAAGTGACTTCAAAAAAGTCAGCCCAATCTTAAAACTTTATTGGAAAATTTTGAACAACTTTTCGTTTGTGAATACTCCATGCCCATTTTTGTAACCACTTGATGTTTCTTCTTGTAGCTGAAGATTAATGGCCAATAAATGAAAATTGGATTATATGTGGAAGTAATTAGAATGTTTCGTGAATTTTGCTCCTCTTTTAATGTTGTTAAACTGTGTTTTAAATTAGAAGACTAGGAAAATAACTTTGTGAAATATGAATTTAACGCTTATGTATGAAGGAAGGTAATAAAGAAAATATTATCAAGGCATTATTTTGACCAAACAACAGTCTTGGTAGTAAATGTATTTTGAGAGACATTTCCATCATCTTACTTTACCTAAGTAGGTGATCTTTTCTTTTGCCTACTTAGCATTCGTGTAACAGGAATTGAATTTCATAACATAGATTTTTCTCAAAGGAGTGGTCTTCCAAAGCATCTGTTCTAAATTCATAGTTTTAAAACAATGTTTGCTTTTCTGTAATGCTAATATTGTTTTATTAGCTGCCTTACATTGATGGAAATGTACATAATTATTTATAATTCTAACTTGGTCCAGATTTCTTCTAGTTTCATTAATATTAATAGCAACTGATAAGGTAGAGTATTTCTTGAGATGAAAGTATCCTTCTTTTCCCCAGCTAACTAATGTTTATCAAAGCCTATATTCTGCCTGCCTTTTGAATTCATGTCTTTATGAATACAAATAAGTTTCCACATTTCAGAACCATGTCAGGGTGATGAAATGTTTTAAAGGCTGAAAAAAAGGGTAAAGGTTATTGTGAAATACTACATTTGTCATCATAATTGCAAAATAAGTCATTAACTGCAAGACAAGTGCATTTGATTAGTGACATAGTTCATGATTATTCCCATTAGAAAGAAGAAGCTCTATCTGAACTGAAATATTTAGACCAAAGAATATGGGATATGAGTGCAGTATAAATAAAATAGTAATAGATTTCTTAATGGTAACTTCAAAGAAGCAATGTAAAAAGACAGACGGGAATGTTCTAAGAACAAGCAGGTTACTGTCTTGGAAATGCCCTAGCAAAATTATGAGGTGTTAAACTCGTTTGGTTTCCAAAATATTAGAAGGGATTTATAAACTTTGTCACTCATTAAAAATCCATTGGGAATTAAATTCCTTAAATGACTTTTACCTGAAGCGAGGTAAAGCTCAAATAAGTGTATGAGTAACTTCTTTTGTGAAATGTTGAGAGGGTGGTTTGTATCTTATCTTGTTATGCTCTTGCTTGTTGAGCTATTGGTGGTTGGAGAGCACAGCAATCTGTAAAAGGATGATGGAGGGAGAGATCTAATATAGTTTCTGAACCTGTGAGGGCTCAATATATGTATATATTAATAATGATATTAATGATTAATTATAAAATAACTTAAATAATTAATTTGGGCATTCTCTAAGTTTTTTAAAATTCTTTTTCCAAGGCAAGAAAATAATAAAAAATTAAATGTTTAAATTTTTTCTGATCCATAGTCTTACACTTTTAATAGGTAATACTGTTTTGCTCAATAAATCAGTATTTTGATCCATTAGAGCTTGACTTATTATTTGATACATACATTGCTTTTAAATGACTCCTCTAATAACTGGAAACTCTATTTCTTATTTGAAACACACTTCAGAACATTCTATATAAATTAATATAAAGTTTTTAACTTTTCTTGATTTGTGACATCAAAAACCTGGTGAAAAATTGTGAGTGAAAAATTTCAGGCTCCAACCTTTCTACTAATTCAAAATTCCAATCCTTATTTAAAAAGTAAGAATCTCCTAGTAAAAAATAACTTATTTAGATTATATTGAATTTTTGGAGAGAGTTTAAACAAGTAGGGTTTTTTTTCAACTAAAATTTATTTATTGTTATTAAACATTTCTATGCTTAAGAATCCATCCATCACATTTATTTATTTTTTCCTGAGAAAGATTCACTGTGAGCTAACATCTGTTGCCAATCTTCCTCTGTTTGTATGTGAGCCGCCACCACAGCATGGCCACTGACAGACAAGAGGTATGGGTCCATGCCCAGGACCTGAACCCAGGCCACTGAAGTGGAATGCACTGAACTTAACCATTAGGCCTCTCAGGCTGGCCAATTATTACATTGTATTTTATGCAGCAAAATCGCTGAAGGAAACTCTCAGAAAATTTCAGACAGTAGAATCATAAACTATTTTGGAGGGATTTGGTCTGAACCCCTAATAGATGCCTAAATCCCAATAACAATTCTCCTTCGTCCTGTTTAAATGTTTGCAGGGATGGGCCAACCATCACCTCTTGGAGAAGACTTTCATTTTTGGACATTTCCTACTTCCCTTTCAATTTTTTTTTTAATTTAAATTGCATTAAAATTTGTGAGAAGTTTCTAACCATTTGCCCTAATTCTTCCTTTTCTAGTCAAATGAAACAAACTTAAGTCCCTTTCACAGGCCAGACATTCAAATATTTAAAGATGATTTTCATGTTTCCAATAGTTATTTACTTTCTGGGCCCAAACTCACTAGTTGCTTCAGTGTACCTTATAGAGTTTCACGTCTTGTCACAGTCCATCTATTCTCATCTGAATACCTTTCAGTTTGTTTATGCCTCTCTTAATTACTGTAGTTATTATTGATTAGAAAAAAATTTCCTACAAGTAAATATAAACTTTAAAAAATAATTTAGAATAATATAAAAGACCTATAGTACCCAAAAGTCAAATAAAGATGATTAAATACGTATCTAATGATTTTGATGTTCTTTCTACTCAATGAGATTAGTCTACATGAAATCGCCCTCTATGGGCTATATCAGGATTTGTATGGGTGTTTGAATACTTAGCTTGATGAATGTCATCAGATACGTGCAAATATTTAGCTATATGTGGCCATAGCTTTTTGGATGGAGACAGGGGACACCAAATGGCTTCTGATTAAGAATTTGAAACTATAGAGGATGCCAGTGAATTTGGAAAGAAACTTTGTTCTCCTAACTCCCTGATATGAACTATTCTCCCAAAATGAACACCCCCCTCCCTTAAATTCTAGAATATTCCTCCTCTGTCTTTCTCCTTCCCTCTCTTCCTCCCTTGATATCATTTGTAGAATTGTTTGAACATTGAGCTGCAGGTGTCTGAGTGAATTGCCCTTCTAACAAACTGAAAATGTTTGGAGTTAGAAAAAATGTAAAATTAGGTAAATGTAGATGTTTTATTAAAGAAAAACTAATCTTTCTTCAGGCTAATGCCTCTGGGTTTACAATAATAATGTGGTAATGTTGGCACACTGGCATCTCCCGTCTCATTACTGACAGACTTCTATCTCCTCTTCAGCCTGTGATCAGCTGTCTCTTGGGGTGGCTGCCATCTTTGGGCCTTCACACAGCTCTTCAGCAAATGCTGTGCAGTCCATCTGCAATGCTCTGGGAGTTCCCCACATACAGACCCGCTGGAAGCACCAGGTGTCAGACAACAAAGATTCCTTCTATGTCAGTCTCTACCCAGACTTCTCTTCGCTCAGCCGGGCCATTTTGGACTTGGTGCAGTTCTTCAAGTGGAAAACTGTTACAGTTGTGTACGATGACAGCACTGGTAAGAAAAACCAGCAGCCTTTGGGGCTAGGCTTTAAATGTAGATGATTTTCTGAAACCCATTTGAGTTCTGACTGTATTCTGGTTTCATTTTGCTTTTTAAATTAAGAGATGGAAAGACATTTGGAATGAAACATCAACACTATTTCACACATGCAAACAAAGAACACCTAAATCCTATACTTTTCCTCTGTATCTGTAAAATAAACACATTTTTTGTGTGAAGAGTTAACTAGTGTGAACTATATATTGGTAGAAGGATAAAGATAGTGTGAAATATAATATTGAAATATATATTCAAAGAATTTTTCTGCTAGGTTCAGGATAGTTTCCCAAAGTCAAGCCTCATGATTAGCTGTCACTAAAACTTATCAAGAAATTCAGAATTTTGGCTTAATATTTTGTCGAGCTGTTTATGTGCAAAGAAGGTATATGACCTTATATTTGTATAATGTGCTAAAGTTTAACAAAGTTTTGGCTCAAATTTGAAACAATATAATACTCATAGAAATATTCAAAGTTTTTGGAATTATGTATAGACACAATTTAGGGACTTGGAAAATAGAATTACTAAGTGGTATTTATTTTAGTGTCGTCAATGAATATTTTAACGAATATTTGCTGGTTAGAGGTTGTCTGCGCTTTCTTGTTTTAGTGTATGTTATTATTTTTATATATGAATGGTATCCATTAAAACAAGTCTCATAGATAAACTTAAGAAAGTAAACAGTAGGGGCTGGCTTCATGGTCCAGTGGTTAAGTTCATATGCTCCGCTTTGGCAGCCCAGGGTTTTGCTGGTTTGGATCCTGGGCACAAACATGGCACCACTCATCAGGCCATGCTGAGGTGGTGTCCCACATAGCAGAGCCAGAAGGACCCACAACTAGAATATACAACTATGTACTGGGGGCTATGTAGAAGAAGAAGGAAAAAGCAAGAAAGTAAACAGTAAGAATAAATTATTAATTTTCCTTGGAAGTTACGTGGATGAAGGAAATACATACTATTTTGGTTATTATATAGTGATAAGGAATTTCACATTAAGATGTTTATCAACGGTTTAAATAGTGCTCTTTAAATTAGAATGTAAAAATATTTTATTCTAAGACATTTCACTGTACCTTCATGTTTACATCAAAATTGAAATCAATTTGAATTTAAGTTCTTCCAAAGTATGCCAGGAGCACACTTTGTTCGTGCATGCAGTATTTAGAACTGTGTGCAGAAATTAGTCCATTTGCCAATAAAATTGACCATCTGCAAATTGACAGATAGGAACTCTCCCAAGAGAACAGGGAACAGGGAGTTACAGGAAAGAGAAAACAATGAAAATAATTTTTAAAACATGTTCATTGGGATAAGAAAGATTGAGTCTAAATAGAAGAATTTTGCTTTCTGATTAAAAAAAGTAAAATGTTTATAAATAATTTTAACTTAGAAATACATCAACAAAAGTTTTAAAAAATAACCTAAGTACCTTTCATGTGTCTTTTAGCTCAAATTAGACATATTAAGTTTATTGTGTTATGTTTTATTCCTAAATCATTACTTTTCTGTCATTGGTAAAGTTCTGTATGCCAAATTGTGAATGGCAGGTTTTATGTGAATGATTTCTCTGGGGTTGTACAATGTGATGGTCCAGGGCATCCTCAGTTATAAATTGGTCCACATATGTTTGTGGATGATCATATACAGAAATATATAAAAATGAATACATGTGCATTGGGAATCCATGGGTTATTGACTTCTCCATTCCCTCTGATATAATTCAGGTGAATGCTGCCCATATATCACATATCCTTATCTATACATGCACACACACAATACACACTATGCATATATACACATATGGATGTTGTACATTTGACATCTTGTATTTATTTCTTATTATCTTAAAACTCCCCATAGTAGAAAGAAAATTGGCAAATGTTCAAAATGTGTCTGGCTATACCACCTTTCTTCACTATTCTGTTTGTAAGGAGATAATGGGATTTGAGATCAAGGTCATATCACAATTTAGTAAAGGAAAGTATCATATGTAATTGATCTTCTGCTTTAAATAATGTTATAAACATTTATATCATTGAGGAAAATTTAAATGGAGAAATATATACAGTGACTTAATTAGATGAATATATATTTGAAACTTTGGCCTCAGGTTAAATTTATTAAAATATTTATTAATATTTGAAAGAAACTTTGCCACCCTCTTCACTTGGAAAGCGACATAGATTCTTGGAAATTCCAAAAGTCTTTGATTATTTAAATATTAATGCTGAGTGAGCATCACTACAGAATTATTTGTAGAGTAGGTATACCTTAGAAATCCTCTGAGGAAAAAAAGGCTTATGATTACTCTATTTTATGCAATATTTATTTCAAAAAATATTGATTGAGCACCTGCTACACGCCAGGAACAATTACAGGTTTGAATATAGGCCAGTTGAACTTCCAGTTCCTATTTAGGCATACGTGATTGTTGATGTTTTTATTATTCTTTGTAATGAGGTAACTGCATTTGTAACTGGACACTGGTAGTGTCATTTAATTTAACAAACACACTTTTGAGAACTTGGCTCTTCTTGATTTTTTATAGGATAGAACTCTAAGATAGAAGATTCCCTTTAAAATGTATTCGTAACTATACGGAAGTGGACTTTTTTGATGTCTTTTTGGATAGGTTTAAAAGTTTCAAGGTAGAATTTTAATAAGGGAATTCATCAGATAGACTTTGTAAACTTCCCAAGTAAACAACCTGACTTTTTGGTCATGTGGGAGGAAATCTGATTATATCTCGGACTGTGAACTGAAATGGGAAAAAATCTACCTCATACCCAACAAGATAAACATTATTGACTCCATTATGGACTTATGTATCTGCTTATTACTCCAGGACACATTTGCCATTTTATTTACATTTCCTTTTTCCCTTTTCAGATTTATTTATTATGTATGCTATTCCTCCCATTTATATTCATTTCTATTTTGTTGTGTTGTCCAGTTTGATACATGATAATTATACTTTCATCCAGCCTTTGTTCCCACCCTCAAAACAGATGGGATGATAGATGAAATATAGTGCTGGAGTAGGAGAAATTCTTAGAATGATGTTAACAGGAGCTGTTTATTTTTTATGATAATTAGCATTTGTTGTTGTCGTGGATGAATGATTTTAAACACCCTGAAAGTCTGTTATAGCTCTGAATGATGTCCAAAAATGATGAAAAAGAATTGGCTTCAGAAACAAAGCTGTGTTTCTGTCAGTCATTTTGGAACATATGATTCATTTTAAATATAAACTAAAAATAAGTTGGATAACTGTCAGCTTATAAGCAATTCCAGGATAAGTTGTGAATATTTGCTTTAAAATCCATGTGTTTCATCTTTGTTTATAGATCAGCAGTCCATTAACAAAGAACTCTGGACTGGAAGGTAGAATCCTAGGATTCTATTCCCAGTTTTGTTACTAAATTACTGGTACAACTTCGGAAAAGAGAAGAGATGAACATGACCATAAAAAGGAGCTATAATGCACGAGGCATCATGCTAGTTGCAATTATATGAACTATTTCCCTTAATCGTCTAAACAATTCTATGAGTCCAAGAGGAAACAGGTTATCACCCCACCATTCTGCTTCCTCCTGTGACTGGTTCTTCTGCCACCAGCAGATCAAGAGAAAAACCTGAACATCTTCCTTGATTTCTTCCTCTCTTCAGCCCCACAATCAAGCTCTAATGGTTGTCAATTCTACACCTCCATGACCTCTCAAATCTATCCATTTCTTCCATCCTCTGCCACTTGCTGGGTCAAGATCACCTTCATCCGTCACCTGAATTATCACTAACAGCCTCCTAACTGGTCTCCCTACTTCAAGTCTGCGTCCACTAATCCAGTCTCCACACTGCAGTTAAAGTAATTTTTAAAAATGCACTTCTGATGTGTTCTCCCTTTAATGGCTTCTCATTGCTCCAAAGAAAATTCAAAACTTTTTAAAAAGCCTTAAGAGACCTGATGTGTTCAAGTCCCTGAACCTCCCCAATGACATTTGAGTCTAAAGCCCTCACTCATGTCTTTTCAATTGAGACATTAAACTTCTTTCAGTTGCTGAAAATACTATTCTGTCCACCTGAAAAGGTCTCATTCTGGCCCCGACTCCTCCAGCCCACTAAGTGCACACACATGTACACATGTGCATTTGCACATGCATGCTCATGTATACCATCTGGCTTAGATGTCACCAAAAAAGGCTACCCTTACTCCAACTCCCAAGCCTGGAATAGGTCTCCCCCAACACCTCCTTAGCTCCGTGGTACTCCCATGACCTTCCCCATGAGAACATTCATCATATTATGAATGACTTTTCTTGGCTGTATTTTCCACTGGACGGAATACACATCTGAGAAGGATGAATCCTAAGGCTTCTCACCATTCTATCACCTAGATGTTGCCTGGCTCATGGAAGTATCTTAATAAATATCTAGAAATGAATGAATAAAGAGGTATTATATCCATTGTTTGGACAAAAAGACTCCAATGGATTAAGTAATCAACCCAAGGTCAATTCAGGTTAGGTAGCTTTTTAGTACTTGCCATTGAGTAAATAGATTCAACAATAATTTTCAGACGAATAGACAAGATTTCTTTTATCATTTCAAAAATTTTATAAGAAAGCAAGAGTGAATTGTGCTTATATCTTATTTCAACTGTAATTAAACGTATAATTACTCATGTACTTGTTTGGACAATCATTATCAAGCATCTTCTGTATACCATGTGCTACATTAGGTACAAAGGACAGTATTGTACATAAAACTTTGACTAACTCCATGGGCTCGGAGTGAGAGGGAGAGAGAACATGTGCAGGACATTATTATAGTGTAACAAGTGCAGATAGAGACAAGAAAACAATATTGTGGTAGCTTAGGAGTGGAAGGTTTTAAAGCTGCCTAGAGAAGGCAGAGGAGAGGTTTGGAGAAGGTGACATAATCATGAAGTTATCAGGAAGGACAAGTAGCAATGTTTCAACTAGAAAAGAGGCTGAAGGATACAACATGTGTAAAGGTGAGGATGCCTAAGGGAGCCAGTTTGTCAGGAAATTGCAAGCACTTCATTATGACTGAGCATCAGAAATAAGGAAGATGGGAAATGATGAGGGAGAATTTATTAAAGGCCAGCATGGGAGAATTTATTAAATGCCGGCATAGGAGAAATCACAAAGAGCTTTTTACTAGCTACTCTGCCTTTCCTCCTCACCCGCACCCTGGAATCTGCATGATGATAGCAGTGCCAGCCATGTTTGCATGGTATGATTCTGCTTTCCAAACCACCATTGAGTCCCTCAGGGATGGGCATATACCCATCCAGTTCCTTTCCTAGAAACTCAGAAAAGGACATAGATAGAGAGACATCCAGCAGCCTCGACTATCGACTATCGTGATTACTATGGTCTTTGATGTCAGAACATTCTGCATTGAAATCCTGGCTCAGTTGTGTAAATTTCAGCAAGTTATTTGACTTTAAAAAGCCTGAGCTGATGCATTTGTAAACTGAAGATAATACCTACTTCAGGTAGAACAATATAGAAGGAGTTAACAAGGACAGAATGATGGCACAGAAGCCAGAGTAGGAGAGTTTTCTTTTTTCCCTAAAGAAGAGAGTGGTCAAAATTGTCAAATGTGAGAGACAGATAATATTAACACTGTCCTTTCCCCTGTGCTTCATGGAGAGGGAGGCAGATAAGAACAGGAAAAGGCTAGGGGGAAAGGAGCTGACAAAGAGGCTCAGGCCAATATGTTGTGCTTTTGGAGTTAGTTTAATAAAATGTAAAGTCAATTACTAGTAAAACTTTATTTTATCATGGGCGTGTGTTTAAATAAGATAAAATAAAATAATTCAAAAGAATAAGTTAATATTAAAGTATATATTCCTGGAAGACACTAATTTTTGAATAATATGACATTTTTTGAATTGTAAAACATATACCAAATAATTTCAATTTTATTTCAGGGAGTGGGGTAATTTGAATCTAAAATGATTATATGTTGCACATTCTAGGTACAAAACTTCAAGTTCTCTAATTCCAAGTGCAAATACAATTAGCAATTATGAGTTAAACCTAATTATTTGGATATAGCTGATTACATAGCTTGCTGTATTAGTGTTCCCACAAAGTTGCTTTTGCTTGAATGTAGTTTCTTTATTCCTATTTAAGCAAGCATAAAAATTATTTGGAATATTATTGCTTTGGTTCTGATCACATGATAGTGAATATTTTTAAATGTCTTTAAAGAACTAATTCTTCCTCTAAGTTTTAAAATCTTTAAAATGTATGCCAACACTAAAATACAAAAATAACGTTTCTAAATCCTCAAAGATCACACAATAGGTATTTCTGCAGATAGTGACATAGATACATATATAGGTCTAAAGAAATAGAAGGGGCATGTCTCACAACAGACCTCAGTAATCAATAATATTTGCCTTTTTTGAAAAAGAAAAAAATCTTCAAGTGAGAATAATTCCCTGCTAATGGTCAGACACTGCAAAACACTGCCATTTAAATGTTCTAAATTTAAATCAGCAACATATTGGCCTGAGCCTCTTGGTCAGCTCCTTTCCCCCTAGCCTTTTCCTGTTCTTGTCTGCCTCCCTCTCCATGCAGCACAGGGGAAAGGGCGGTGCTTATATTATTTCTCTGATGCATTTGACAATTTTGACCACTCCCTTCTTTAGGGAAAAAATAAAACTCTCCTACTCTGACTTCTGTGCCATCATTCTGTCCTTCTTAACTCCTTCTTTTCAGTTATTTATTCCCATTCTCATACTCTCTTAAACTCCTTTTTTTCCCCTGCTCCTAAAAACTGATATTGTTCAAGGTTTTATTCCCAAGCTTCTTGTTTTCTACTCATTTACCTCATTCTCCCTAAAGCCTTTCATCTGACTCATGCCTTCCTCTGCCTGGATGCTGTCGACTCACCGATCTACATCTTCAGTTGTTTCTACCAAGTTCCATACTGCTGATCCAGCCACCCACTGATCATCCTTATTTGGATGTCTCGTGGGTATATCTAACCCAACATGAGAAAAGCCAAACGCATTATCCTTACCGCAAAACTTGGTTTTTCTTCTAAATTTCCCTCTTCATTGGGTTGCCCAGTTAGATCACTAATGATCGTTCTAGATTCTTGTCTTTCTCTCATCCCTCAATTCCAATCAATCACTTAATACGTCTCATTTTTATCTCATATTTCTCAACGTTACCTCGATCCTGCATCCCCACTGCCTGTCTTAGTTAACATCCTTATCATATACCGCCTAGACCATGTTGTGCCCACTGCTCTATTTCAGCTCATCTATCTGAGGCAGACAAAATGGTCTCTTTTTGAAATGATAGTCTGGTGATGTCATTCCCAAGCCTCAAAGCTGTTTAGTGGCTTCTCAATTCTCGAAAGAATGAATTCTAATTCTGCAGCATGACACATGCAGTCTCCGTCATTGGCACTCATGCCTCTCTGATTTTATTTCCCTGGTATTTCTTCTCTCGATATTTATGCTACACTTTCCTTGAATAATTCTGGTTCTCCTTTACCAATCATCCGCTACTGTCTTAAGTCTCTATGCTGTGCACAAATTTTTCTCTCTGCCTGGTATGCCTTTCCCATTTGGTGATCTAGTCACCACCTTCAAGACACAAGATACACCTTAAAGCATTTTTAGAAAGTATAAATGTGAGGACACCTTCCCTGACTCCTACTTGTGTGAAGTGGTAATTCTATTCTTTGTGCATCTGACCCAAGTGTTAGTTTAGTTGATAAAGTAGTTTATCTTCAGTTCTATGGTAAATTGAATTTTTAGCATACTCACATAACCCATTTAGTGGTGATGCTTTCCTGGGCATGAGAGCTCTAAGTATTTTATAATTAATTCATTTATCTATTCATTTCTTCATTTGTTTTTTTATTATTCAACAAATAATTATCAAGCATTTACTATGTGTCAGCACTATTCTAGGTCCTGGAGAACAAGGGTGAACAAAACAAAAATTCTTTTTTTTTCAAATTTGGAGGAGTTTTGGAGAACTCTGAAAACTGAAGATTTTTGTGACATCTGGCATTTGTTTTATATGTGTATGTTTGTTTATATATGTATATATGTGCATGTATTATTATATATGTATATGTTCCATCATTTTCTTGGCAACAGTAATGTCATTTCTTTTTTTTTTTTTTGAGGAATATTAGCCCTGAGCTAACTGCCATCAATCCTCCTCTTTTAGCTGAGGAAGACTGACCCTGAGCTAACATCCATGCCCATCTTCCTCTGCTTTCTATGTGGGACGCCTACCACAGCATGGCTTGCCGATTGGTGCCACGTCTGCACCCAGATCCGAACCGGTGAACCCCGGGCCGCCCAAGTGGAACGTATGCACTTAACTGCTGCGCCACCAGGCCGGCCCCTGTCTTTAAAATAACTCAGTGTAGAGACTTGTTCACACAGAGGCTCGCTTTTATATTACTTACTTAGTAATGATTGTGGTCCATAGCACTGACCCCTAAAAAAAAATGAGAACATTCATTTTTAATTGCAATAAATCTTCAGGTAAAGAAGAAGAGAAATAAGGCTAACATATATCCATTTCTGCAAAATGTAATAGATCATTTATTGGATACTTCATTAAAAGTAAATTGATTTTGTACCAGAAATACTTTTTCAAGGGGCTGGCCCCGTGGCTGAGTGGTTAAGTTCACGTGATCTGCTAGGCGGCCCAGGGTTTCGCTGGTTCAGATCCTGGGCGCGGACATGGCATCACTCATCAGGCCACACTGAGGCAGCGTCCCACATGCCACAACTAGAAGGACCTGCAACTAAGATGTACAACTATGTACTGGGAGGATTTGGGGAGAAAAAGCAGAAAGAAAAAAAAAATAGATTGGCAACAGTTGTTAGCTCAGGTGCCAATCTTTAAAAAAAAAACAAAGAAATACTTTTTCAAATATCCAGATCTGAATACATTAAAACCTAGAAACCTAGGTTTGAAAACTTGTGATACATCAGGTTAACACAACTGCCTTCTAAAATGTTTTATGTTTCCTACTTAACCTTGTGTAAGTGTTTATCTTGTTTTAAATATGAGATATAAAAGGTATATCTGGAGACATAACTATCCAGAACCCAAAATTTTGAGAAGGCAAGAAAGAATTAACACTCAAGTTCTAGACAAGCTAATTGTCCATATTATTTCAGAATTCTTCCAAATTGGAGATGGCACAATGTCCACTCTAATAGTATTTCAGACATTTCAGTAACTCAAAAAGGAACTCAAGAAATAATTTTTTCGTGTAAATGCATTAAACATATACTAAATCTATCCTGTGATAAACAGAGCCTTGACTAGTAAAAGCTAATGACATTAAGAAACCTAAAATACACCTCTCCCTGCCCCCATATAACAACCAAAGTGTTATTTTACTATTCGTAAGTACTTACATTTCTGTAAACCCAATCATCTTCATTTTGATAAAATAAAATTTATTGCATAACAGATATTAAAATTAAAATCCAAACACTGATTATTAAATTTAGTTGGTTTCAGGGAATGGGATTACTTGGGCTACTATTAAAACTAGAGATTCCTAAACTACCTCCTATGATTCAGTAACTCTGGGGTTGTACCCAAGGACTTGCATTTGGAATAGGAAACATAGCTAATTGTGGTAGGCACTACTAGTATTTACCTGTATCTGGTTATTTCTATTTCTAGACCTCAGGGGATTGCAGCTCCCTAATCCTTTAATTTAGGTGTGGCGACTTGGATTATTTTGGTTGATGAAATGTGAGCAGAAGTGGTTTGTTCATTTCCAGGTGGAAGCATTTAATTGCCTGGTACTTAATTCTTCAGCTTACTCATTCCCTGCCATGCCAATTGTGCTATAAGTTTGAAGCATCCTAAAATGCTGAGCCAAAATCTCAAAGATGACTGCCCTAGAGAATTATTTAGATCTACAGGAGATTTTGTTTTTATGAGACATAAACTTACGTTCTGTTAAATCACTGTGGCTTGGGGGGATGACTTTTCCTATATCATAACCTGATGTAGTAGTCCTCAACCTTTAGTATGCACTAAAATCATTAGGAAAACTAGTTAGAACACTGCTTGCTCACTGTACTCCCAGTTTCCGATTTAGTAGGTGCAGGGTGTGGCCTGAGAGTCTTTCTTTCTAATAAATTCCCGAGTGATCGTGATGCTGCTGGTCTAGCAATCACACTTTGAGAACCACTGATCCATCGAATCTTGAATCATATGCAAAGTATCATATTTTGAAAAATAATTGATGGTGAGTCAAACTTGTCAATGTAATAAACAAGGGCACAATTGTATAGATACAAATTTAAAAATTTTAATCAAACTTAGAATGGTTTATAGTGAGTTCACATTGAAAAAATTATCCATCACTTATTTGTGATCCACACTGAGTAGTGCTAATTTTGTTAAATATTCTTGCCCTTACTTTAAACAGTTTTAAATTAGTTTTAATATGGAGGAAGAACATTAAAATGTAAAAAAAATTGTCAAGTGTAAATTAATAAGATTTAGAATAAGCTAACATTGATGTAATGTTTTATAATTATCTATTTCAGCAAATTTACAAATAGTTTTACTTTTTAATTTAACTTTAAAAGAATTTTGCAAAAAGTGCTAATTGCATTAGTAATGATTCTGATTTGTCAATTAGGCATTTTTAAAAATCTCCTGTTCCATTTTCACAATGAACTTTTTATCCTTTTATCCAATTGAAATAATTGGGTTGGCATTAAAGAAAGAAAATTAAGTCAGCCCTTGAAATCTTAACACTAACTTGTTAATTACCCTATTAATTACACAATGAGAAATGACAAGCTATAATTTCCTTTCCTAAAGTATGGCTGAAGGTCAGAGCTATCTTCTGGTTTATTGAGAGACCTAAGCAGATGATGCAAAGTTTTTCTTTTAAATACCATCATGTGTCATTAGAAACTCAGCCAAGGAACTAGATCAATGTTTTAAACATAATATTTAAACATCATTTTTTATCTATTCTTTAAAGAAACAGTACCTATTATATATTAAGAAGTAACAAGACACTCAATAGCAAAAAAAACAAAGAATCCAATTAAAAAATGGGCAAAGGACCTGAATAGATATTTTTCCAAAGAAGACATCAAAAGAATAACAGGTACGTGAAAAGATGTTCAACATCCCTAATCATCAGGGAAATGAAAATGAAAAGCACACTGAAATAATTACCTCACACCTGTTAGAATGGCTGATACCAAAAAGACAAAAGACAAATGGTAAGTGCTAATGAGGATGTGGAGAAAAGGGAACCCTTGTGCGCTGTTGGTGGGAAAGTAAATTGATACTGCCACTATGGAGAATAGTATGAGGTTCCCCCAAAAATCAAAAATAGAACCACTGTATGATCAGCAATCCTACTTCTGGGTATATGTCCAAAGGAAATAAAGTCAGGATCCCAAAGAATTATCTGCATCCCCATGTACATTGCAGCATTACTCACAAATAGCTGAGATATAGAAACAACCTAACTGTTCATCTATGGATGGATGGATAAAGAAGATGTGAATACACACACACACACACACACACACACACACATACACATAATGGAATATTACACAGTCATGAGAAAGAAGGAAATCCTGACATTTGCGACATGGATGGACCTTGAGGACATTATGCTAAGTGAAATAAGTCAGACAAGATACAAATATTGTATGATCTCACTTATATGTGGAACCTAAAAACGCTTAACTCAACAAACTGGTGGTTACCAAGGGTTGCGATTTGGGGGAAGTGGGGAGATATTGTCTTACGGTACACATTTCCTCTTATAAAATAAATATATTCTGGGGATTTAATCTATAGCTTGGTAACTATATCTAATACCATATTATACACTTGAAAGTTGCTGAGAGAGTAGACCTTAAATTTTCTCATCTCTCCCAGCAAAAAATGATGGAGATATTAACTAACCCCATTGTGGTAATCATTTTGCAATGTATATGTGTATCAAATCGTCATGTTGTACGCCTTAAACTTACACAAAGTTACATGTTAATTATATCTCAATATAGCTGGAGAAAAAAGGAAGCAATGTGGTAAAGGAATTTCTATTTATATGGTAAAAGGAGGCCAATCTAAAGGGTTTTCAAACACTGCCCAGGTCTTAGCTTTTATACTGTTGACAAAGGGTTCCTTATGCCTTTAATCTACAGCAAAAATCAAAGAGCCTTGGCAGAGGCTAATGGCAAACCAGAGGTACACAGAATGGTTTTCTCTGCTCATTAAAGCAATAATTTTGAAAGTCTCTCTTTTTTTTAGCAGAGTAGACTAAATCTAAATTGTGCAGGACAAATTTTATACACCCAGTGACCTACTATGATATTGTTTACATAACTGTGTATTTTCCTCAATACTATTTAATGTATTCTTGTAACTGCTTCACTATTTAGGAGATTAGGATAGCCTCTAAAAGGCTTTGTAGAACTGACAACATTATTTATAACTCTGTTGGTCATTATTTTAGTGTAGAGATATGCTTAAACATTTGTGCAGAGTTTAGTTGTAGTTGTCTTAAAACAAGTATAGAACACCATAATATTGTATTCAGATTTTATTTTAATTTTTATTTCTAGTAAAATGCATATAACATAAAATTTACCATCTTAACCATTTCTAAGTGTCCAGTTTAATAGTATTGAGTATATTCACATTGTTGTACAACCTATTTCTAGAACTTTTCGTCTTGCAAAACTGAAAATCTATAACAATTAAACAGCAACTCCCTATTTCTCTTCACCTAGCCCTTGGCAACCACCATTCTAATTTCCGTTTCTACAAATCTGACTACTTTGGATACCTCATATAAGTAGAATCATACAGTATTTGTCTTTTTTGTGACTGGCTTTTTTCACTTAAAATAATATCCTCAAGACTTATGCGTGTTGTAGCATCTGTTGGAATTTCCTTCCTTTTTTTAAGCCTGAATAATATTCCATTGTATGTATTTACCACATTTTGTTTATCCATTCATCTATTGATGAACACTGGTTACTTCACCTTTTGGCTATTATGAATAATGCTGCTATGAACATGGGTATACAAATATCTCTTCAAGAACCTGTTCTTAATTCTTTTGGATATGTGTATCCAGAAGTGGAATTGCTAGATAATATGGTAATTCTGTGTTTAGTTTTTTGAGGCAACACCATTCTGTTTCCATAGAGGATCCATCATTTTACATTCCCATCAACAGTGCCCAAGGTTTCCAGTTTCTCCACATCCTCACCGACACTCGTGATTTTCTGGCTTTGTTTTTACTTTTTCTGACAGTAGCCATCCTGACGGGTGTGAGGTGATATCTCATTGTGTTTCAGATTTATATTTCCCTAATGAGTAGTCATGTTGAACATCTTTTTCATATGCTTCTTGGCCATTTGTGTATTTTTTTTTTTTTGAGAAATGTCTATGCAAGTCCTTTGCCCATTTTTAAATTAGGTTGTTTGAATTTTTTGTTGTTGAGGGATAGAGGTTTTCTATGTATTCTGGAGATTACTCCTTTCTGAGATATAGGATTTATAAATATTTTCTCCCATTCCATAGATTGCCTTTTCACTCTGTTTGTTGTACCCTGTGATGCACAGAAGTTTTTAATTTTGTAGTTCAGTTTATCTATTTTTACTTTTGTTGCCTGTGCCTTTGGTATCATATCTAAGAAATCATTGCCAAATCCAATATGATGAGGCTTTTTCCCTATTTTTTTTTTAGTTTTACGTCTTACATTTAGATCTTTAATCCATTTTTAGTTAATTTTTTGTGTATGGTGTAAGATAAGGATCCAACTTTCTTCTTTTGCATGTGGATATACAGTTTTCCTAACAGCGTTTGTTGAAAAGACTGTCCTTTCTCCATTGAATGGTCTTGACATGCATACATGATGGTTTATTTCTAGCCTCTCTATTCTATTCGATTGATCTCTCTTTATGCTAGTACTATACTATTTTGATTACTGTAGCTTAGTAATAAGTTTTAAAATCAATAAGTTTGAGACCTCCAGCTTTATTTTTATTTTTCAAGATTGCTTCAGCTATTCAGGATTTCTTGGGATTCCAAATGAATTTTAGGGTGGATTATTTCTATTTTTGCAAAATATGCCATTGGGATTTTGATAGGGGTTGTCTTAAATCTGTAGCTTGCTTTGGATGATGTATTCATATTTTTAGAATCCAGGAAAATTTGAGTTATATTAAAGTATACTTTGTAAATGATACAACATTGACTTTTCAATTTATTAGCTTATTTAATAGCCAGTCAACTAACATAGACCTTCTATGGACTTGAGTTCCTAAAACAGTAGATGTACTTCAGCTAAGTTTCACCATTCTTCTATAATTTGTTCTCACTTCTTCCTCAGCTCTCAATAGTACATGGAGGAAGGTCATCTCTCATTAACTCCAATAACAACATATTTAATTTGAAGGCAATTATTATTTAAAAATAATCTTCCTCTTCATGAGGTTATTATATACTGATGACATATGCTGATTACATAAACTAATTCCTTATCAGGCACTTTGTTGGACAAAGAAGAAGCAAATGTGAATAAGATGTTTCTCATTCTCCAAGTACTTATAATCTGGTCTTGCAAATAAATTATAATACAGTGTACTAAGTGGTAAAACAGAGTTACATGAAACAGTATTATGGCAAAACAGGAGGTGAGAGCAAGGAGACCCGCTGGTTAGAGAAAGTGAATATAGATAACATTTAAACTGGTTCTCAAGGCAGGCTAAGGGCAGGTAGGATAGGAAATGCAGAAGTACAGAGCTATGAAACAGTATGGTGAATTTGCAGCATGAGACTTCTACTGTGGATGAAATACAGGGTATGTCAGCTAGGGGTGCCTAAGAGTAAGAACAGTAGGTCAAAAAAGAACATGAAGGTTCTGGCAGGCCCTAAAATCAGAGCATATAATCATTTAAGAACTAAAGAAGGTTAATCAAATCAACCCTAAGGACAGACCTTACCCTGGAACTTGAGATGACTAAGTATCACTGGATAAATTGGAGGCATAAGTAGGTTCCAAGAGGGACACTGGGGACAATCTTGGTTTAGGCTTCATAATGTTAGTTACCAGGAATCAATACACTTTCTAGGAAAAATTAACATAATTAAATTTTAAGTAAGCAGACTTTTTAAAATTATGTAACATATTTTAGAACTTTAAAAGTTACTAAGTTTTGAAGCTATAAGTACTAATCACCAAATCTGGTTCTGCGTTCAGGCACAGAACAGAATTGCATTGTCTCATCCTCTTTGAAGCTAGGAAAGTCACACGGTTTTCTTTCACCAATGAAATGTGAGCAAAAGTACTGAATCACTTCTTGGTGGATGTTTTAAAAGCCAGTGATCAGTTTGTCACATTTTCTTCACCATACCATGATGATGATGAGAGCATGTGTCCAGAGAGAGAGATCCTTAAGTAACTATAACATGCAGAGCAACCCTACCAATCCATTAGACAAACTGTAGGAGAAAGAAAGAAACTTGCATATCATGAAGCCACTGAGATTTTATATCAAAACATAACTTAGCCTATCCTGACTGGTAGCAAAAGTAAGACATATTGGTTGTAAAAAGCCTTGACAACAATGAGAAGGAAAAAACTTATAACAACCATAATCTTACCAAAATAAGGTAAAGGTCATTAACTATTTTGATATGTACCTTTTAAACTATACTTGTTCTTATATGGAAGTTTAATTCATCATGTCAATTACTAACTTAATTGTGACAGATGTTCACTCTGCTAAAGTTATAAACTATTGCCATCTCTCTCAGGAGATTAGTGTTTCTGGCGGTAACGATTGTGTTATGACTCAGTTTGTAATCATAAGACTGTAGGTTTTTGTCCCCAGATGTGTCAACTGGCTATCATCAATTTCTCCCTTAAATGGGGAAGCATGATACGTAATAGGGCTGTTTTGAATTCACATGAGACAATATATATAAAATAAGTGTCACATAGTAAGCTGAAAGTAAATGCTAGAGGGGTTGTTTTGTGTTTCTAAAGGTTTGCTTATTAAAATTTTAAAATATCTGGTACCTTTAAGATATAAACCGTTTGGGTTCAACAAAACTGGAACATAGTATAAAACCCCCATCTCCCCTAAGCAAGCCAACATTCTGTTGTTCTTTAAAAAGATATGAACTCATTTGATTAGCTGAAACGTTCTTTATAGAACTGATTTTGTAAGTTGATTATATTTTTACTGCACTATTATCTTTACAAAAATCTTGAACTTCACTGCTTTTGATTAGTCCTCATTGTCCTTCTAAGAATTTTGATGTTAAGATATTTTTAAATTGCATTAATGTTACAGTTATTTTGAATATGAGTAGTATTTCTGCTCTCCACTGCAGAAGTGGAGGAGACCCTAACACCAGGGTCAAGTACAATAATTCAGCTTTGTTGTTGAATCCTTATTACACATAAATGATATTGACAAATTCTTTTTTGTGATAAAACCTATTACAATTTAGTGCTTTGGACAGCATTTTCTATTTCTGCATTATGTTTTTCATTACATTAGAAAAAACCTAATCTAGGACTGGCTACTCTTCTCATAAGATTTGTAGTTTATTGATTCTCTTCCCAATAAGCCGTTCCAGGGAATTCCTCTTCTTTAGCATTGTGTTCTCACCTCCTGGAATGGGACCTGGCTCATAGTAGATGCTCAGTGCATGTTTGTTGAGTGAACAAATGAGTAAACACTACAGAGTCCAACAACCCATGTTCTGATACAACTACGTCTCACTTGAATTTCAAAGGAAAAGGTTTTGTTATTTTCTCGGTTATTTAATTATAATTCTGCATGTCTAGTTGAGACAGTGTAAGAATTACTTGTGTTGATCTAAATCTAATTAATTCTTACCTCCTGGCCTTATGCTAAAGTAAAAAGTAAACATAATTAGAAAGGAGCATGAGGAATCTGTAGTGGGTGTTAAAAATATTTGTCTTGACTGTGGCGATGATTTCATGATGTCAAAACTAATCAAATTTTACACTTTAAATATGTGCACTTTAGTTTACTTCAATTATACCAGAAAAAAATAGAAAATAAAAAACAAAACAGTAAGAATAACATACCAAGTTGTTTATGTTATAACTGCAGCATTTCTGAAAATATTCTGCCCTTACATTTAAAGATTTGCAAAAGATATCACTACAGAAAATTGAGGATGATTTTTGAGATTCTTTGTCAGTAGAATATATTAAATTGCCTGCCGGATAGAGAAATTAAAACTGCTCCATTTCTATCTTGGTCAGCATTATCTTAAAATGTCCAACCTTCAACCAGGAATATATGGAAAGGAGAGAACAGAGACATTGGGAGAAGAAATTATCTCGTTACTATTAATTCAGAGGAGAGAGAAAGGAAAGAGATACAGTGCAGGAGAGAGAAACTTCAATAATGATCATCATGACAATTGCTTTTGAGAAATTGCCTCATGCTGTTTATAGTCCAAGTGCTTAGTATGCATGCCCTATTTTTTTCATTCTGCAACAACTATTTTATTGTCCTCATATACACAAATGTGGAATCCAAGTTGTAAAGACAGTAGGAAACTTCTGCAAGGTAAAATACTACTGTCAGAATCAGGATTTGAACCCCAAATGTTGAATCCATCACTCATGTTCTTCACAACTCTCTGTCTTCTCACAAACCAACACAGGTAAGAAAAAAATCAACAAACCACAAGTAGGGGTGATGACAAAAGAAGCAAACTTCTATATGTATTGGTAGATGAGGCAGGACTTAGCAGCTGAACTAAACTAGAGCCCAGGATCCACAGCTCTCTACACATATCTCTGTGTGACTCTGCTCTGATGTAGACACCTGACTTCAGGTGGAGAAGTGCTAAGACCGGCAGAAAACATCAGACAGAAGTAATAATATATGATCTTTGCAACTTTTGCACTCTCTGCATTTTTGAGGACCTAAAGTTTTCTCCAAGGCTATGGAAGTGTGCATTAAGCCAGGGTTTTATTTTATGAGACATAAGAAACTGCAGCAAAGAAAAATAAGAGATAAGCAGAGATGAGTAAATGGTATATATTATCTTCAGTTTTACAGAGGATAAAGATTATATCTGAACAAGCAGACTGTCTCTATAAAAAGGATACATAATGCCCCTTATACAACTCACTCAGTCACTTGCTTTTTTTACTAAAGATGAATAGTCTCTGCTATATTGTAAAAGGGCAAGCAAAGTAAAGTTAGATCATGGAAAATCTACCTAATGTCGGGAATACACTTCTTATGGCTAGGACATAAAGTATTCAGCATGGGAAGCAGAGGCAGCATTATATATCATTGTGATATGCTAAATACAGTCTCAAATATCCAGGCTTAGGCCAAAGTGTCTCATCCTTGATACTATTGACATTGGGGCCAGATAATTCCTTGTTGTGGAGGTCTGTCCTATACATTGTAGGATATTTGGCGTTATCCCTGGCCTCTACCCTCTAGATGTCAGTAGCAGTCCCCACCCTTAGTTGTGACAATCCAATATGTCTCAGTAGGCCACAGGAGGTTGGCGTAACATTCAAAATGTTTAGCAACCAACCTCTGGTACACCTTAGAAATGTTTGCTGACTGATAATGAGTCCAGAGTTTCATAGGTGACCCCAGTCCACATGCAAGCACAAGCCACATTCGAGCTTTTACCTGTATTCTCATAAGTTGTTAGAAGTGAGTCTCCTTCCTGAGGCATTCTGGACGTCCTCCCCATAATGAAATAGGAGATTTAAGATTTACAGACAAGAGGCAAATGAGCTTCCATAATGTTCAAGGTACCAACAGGGTCACCACGCTTCAGGGTAAGGCCAGGGAAATCAGACCAGGTGTCAGCCAAGAGTCAAAGGAGAGAGCTCAGAGTATGAATCCCGGATCACTGATTGCTGACACCAGGCAGCTGAAGAAGGGAAAAAAAAGAACATTATTGTGAGGAGGAAAAGGGTGCAGAAGAGTGGAAGTAGCCAGCCAAGGAAGTCCTCAGTACCAAGCCTGAGCAGAGACCATGCTTTAGGGCTGCAGATGAGAGCAGCAAAGGCCGGAAGAGCCACTTTGCCATCTCTAGATCTTCCAGGAATAAGTCTGATAAATAAATGGAAAGCAATAGGATATATTGGAGTATTTGAGGAAGCTATTTGGTTTAAACTAATTTGGCCGGACTTTGTTTTTCCAGAAGGGCCTAACATGGCCTGTTGAGCATGCATTGTACATCTGCTTTAAACATTTACAATGTCCCAAAGACAAGAATGATGCCCTTAAAGATAGGGATGTATGTTCCCCTATATAGGCATTTCGTTAAGGATAAACATCTCTTCCTAGAAACTAAGGATATTATAATTACCCACCTGCTGTGCTCACCTTGTGACCACTGATCTGCTGTGCCAGCAAAGCAATCTTGTGACTTTTGTAAAAGGGACATTCCTATCATATGTGAAGTATGCTCTTTGTTCCAAGACAAACACTCTGTACACCTCACTTCTTTGGTGCCCTTCCTTCCTTGGGGAAAGAAGTCCTTGGGCTATAGTTGTCAGACCTGGCTTATAATAAACTCACCCCAATTTTGATTTATGGATTGATTTATGGATTATTGGCATCAACAAATCTTTTGAAGTTAAAACTAATTCAGTGCTCCTTGACAAGCTCCTTGAAACAGGGCTTCCTGGGAGATCCAGACAAATTACTTTTTCCTTTGACCAAAGCAACCAGAAAGCAGGTTGCACTCCATTCTTAGAATGAATTCAGATAGTTAAATTCTCCTTCACCTTCCAGCACAGACAGACTTTTTCAGACTACAACCGAAGAGCAAAGGTTTAAAATACTAATAATCTCAAGAGAGGAAACGTATTTGAAACCAATTAATAAGGATGTCAGTCTAAGTGACCAGAAACATCTTTCTCTGTTTGGCCAGAAGGAGAGGAAAAAGCGTGCAGTCCATTTAGTTCCTGAAGCACTAGAGGGGTCACCGATGAGAGAGAAAGGACAAGAGGTGAGTCTTGGGGCAAAGAGAAAATTTATCTACTTCCATTTCAGTTTAGCCCTCAACTGCGCCTGACAAAATACTCAGTGGACAAAAAGAAGCTCTTCAGAAACAGATGAAAACTGTTTCATCACATGATTGGTTGTGCTGAGGGACAGCTGATGTAGGAATTGGGGGCCATTAACAGAAAGTCAGTCCCAACCCCAGAAGAAAGTGACAGTCACGGAGCCCAGGGCCTCTTGGAGGAGACTCCAGCCTGCACTTCACAGCACCCGTGGCCCCTCTTTGCTCCATTAGAAATAATCATTCCTAAGTGGCCCATCATCAGTGCCAGGCATGATTTTTTCACATTTACTAAAAGCTTTTCCTTTGGCCCACTTACATTTTCTCTTTTGTTTCTAAGTAACTATTTAATTCCTTCTCCCTCTTTATTTTGCAGCTAACTGACTTGAAAAAATATAATTTGAAATGAGGCTTACAGACCGATTTCTTCTTTCCTTCTGTACATCCACCCCCGGCAACAGCCGCTTCATACGCATTAACCGAAAGACCCATTAGTGGGGCATTGTTCTGCACTTTTATAGACAAAGAAGAAAGACTTCTCCAGTTGGAATGATCTCTTTTTGTATTTTTTTTTTTAGGCAACAAATAGCTTTCTTTTAAATTCAGAAATGCAATGGCATTGAGGTCCTAAATTGGTCTCATCTAAAATGTTTTATGCCCATCTTCACTTTCCTAGATTATGACCAATTTTCCCCCAGAATGAATTATTCAAATTGAGCCCAGTCTTCTGAATCCTTAGAAAAAACAATATCTTTGCACTTTGGGTCTATTCTACTCACTTATCACTTGGCACATTCTGCCTGGTACTGGCAGACATTCTTTTTTTCAACATATAATTATTTCTCCAAATGGACTGCAAGTTTCTCAAGATTAAAGATCATGTCATTCATACATTCATTCATTAAACAAATGCGTTTGAGCATCTACCATGTGCCAGACATGCCCTAATCACCTGAGATACATCCAAGAAATAACCAGACAAAAATCCCTGCCTCCATGGAGTTTATGTTCTAGTGGAGGGGGACAAAGAATAAATAATCCGTGTCATAAATATGTAAATTGTAAAATACGTTAGAAGGTGATAACTGCAACAGACAAAAATACAACAATGTAATAGGAATCTGAAGTATAAAAGGAGAAGATTACAATTTTAAATAGGTTGGTCAAGGTAAATGAGTGCAGAAACCATGTGGATAAATAGATGAGAATCACAGACAAAGGAAATAATCTCAGGTGGGAACTTGAGGAATGGAGTTACTGTCAACTGACTCTGGAAAGACTGTAATTAGAACAGAGAGTTCAACTTTGGATATGTTAAGTTTTGGGTGTCTGCTAATATCCAAATAGAGATATGATGGAGTAGGCAGTTGGATACAGGAGTCTGGAGATCCAGTAGGGTCTGGGTTGGAATTTTCATTTGAGAGTAGCATTAAAGCCATGAAACTGGGTGAGATCACCAGAGGAATGGGTGTAAATAATTAAGAGAAGAATGGGAGATGAGAAGAGATAGTCTGTAAGACAAGGGGAAAACCAAGAGCATGGTGTGTCCTGGAAATCAAGTGAAGAAATCCTATCAAAGGAGCAGAGTGATATTGCTGATATGTCAAGTGAAATGAAGGCTGAGACTTGATCATGGACATTAGCGATCTGGAGATTATTGGTAATTTTGACAAGAGCAGTTTCAGAGGAGTGGTGGGGACAAAAACCTCATTAGATCGAGATTAAATGAGAATGGGAGGTGAGGAATCAGCAAGTGTGAATATAGACAACTCTTTCTAAGAACTTTCTTTCAAAAGAAAGCAGAGGGATGAGTTGATAACAATGGGAAAATTAGTGTCAAGAGAAAACTTAAAATTAAAGAAGAGTAGGTCTGTATTTTGAAGAGAATAAACCAGTAGAGAAGAAAGACTTGCTGTTGCAGGATTGAGAGTAGAGTTATGGGCAACTGCGACAATTTGATGGAAGAGTTATTTTTCTTAGCAGGTAACATAGCAGTCTTAGGGAAAGAGACACCCAATTTGTGATTGCTTTGATAAGCCCACTTGGTGGGTAGAACTTCAGGGCTTCTCCATCTTAAGATCAAGATAAGGGGTTCTTAAGATCAAGAGAATGAAGACAGAGTTTATATTTGCCATAGGAAAGAGGGAGAGAATTGGACAGTGCACGAAGGGAAGAGACAAAAATGCTCTGGAAGGAGGCTAGGTGTTACATAACCAAGGAGAGAGACTTAGGGAGTTTTGGTGTGTGGCATGTCTTGTGATATAAAACTTCTCCCCTGTCTGTCTCAATAACTTTTCAGTAAAATCTATACTTGTAGGCGTTCTTTTGGAAAATGTCAAAATGTGCTGAACAGTGTCTCAAGATAGCAAACAGATGTAAAGAGTGAAAGCAGAACCTGCCCATGGAAGGACACATGTCAGGGTTACACGGCTGATTCTCTCTACCGGACCTCTGTCATCACTGCTTGCACCAGGCAGCTCTCATCTTCTGTACCAAATTACCCACTGAGAACATTTATCCTGCCTCCTTCTTCAAAGTCTTGCCTGACAACGTATACTGCAGACTCCTAACTTACTTACCTACCTGGTTCTGACTTTCTGAGCTGTCATCCTAGCCTAGCTAGGGGCACAGCCTCTGCTTACCTTTTCCCCCTCGTCTCTCACTACCATGTTTCCTCCTTGTTCAATGCCAGGCAAACTAAACCAGCTGATGTTCCCCACACTCACCCCGCTATCACTAATGCCTTAGTGCATTAAATTCCCTCTGCCTGAAATATTTTTCTTCTCTAAGAGTCAAGTCTTTCTCTTTGCCTGTTTAACTCATGGTCTTTTAAAATTTCCCTTAAAATATCCTTCTTTTGGAAAATTCTCCCTGCCTCGGTACTTCCCTCTTGGTAATAAGTACTATTCTTGTGATAAGTACTACTTATCACAGTGCGTTGTAAGTGATGGCTTATTGTCCATCTCCTCTATTAAACTGTGAGGTCTCTATCATTCTGGATTCCATGGTGTTCCATGTTCCTAGGATAGGGTATGTTAAATAGTGGCTGCTTAATAAATATTTATCAAATATCTAATATCAAAATTTGTGAGTACCAAGCCAGGTAGCTTAACATAAGCCCTGACCTCACACATGTGGGGTTTAGAGTTCGTCTGCTGCTCTAAAATCAAGGTCATTATATCTTATGGTGACCCTCTGGTACCCACAACTGTACCAAGTTACAACTGGGATCCTGATGTTCGTTTGTTTTGTTGTTTTATTTTTTTCCCCCAGTCCTCTGTTGGAACGAAAGACCGATTGCTCCTGAATTATAACTAATTTGACTGAGGTCTTAACCTCCAGCTTAATTCTTCCTGCTACTCTCTGAGCTTTACTTCTATACCTCAAGCTAATAGATTCTTTTCACAGGTTGGGTAGTTGGCCTATGATCTTGAGAGCCTGAATGGCTAGGAAACCAAGACTGCACAGCATCTGCTGCTACTCAACTCTTCTCACCTCTATTTCTCACCCAGCTCCATGACACATTCAAAACCAACACCAGTCCACATTAAAACAAACTTTACGATTTGGATTTAGGTTTCAATTTGGGAGGAAGGAGTATCCTACTACTGCAATACCTCAGCCATGCTACTTCCAGCTTACATTTCACTCCTCTTCTGCCCACCCAAGGGGTCAATACCTCTCATGTATGAGGCCTGGTTATGGATCCACTAAGGCCTCTGTGTCACATGTCTGACATTGGTTCTGCTATTACTTCCACCTTCTGAACCATTTCACATACCCAACCCACTCCCCCGTCTACCTTTTCTCTGAAATCTTTCCCAGCTCCCACTCTTCACCTTGCATGCACTACCCTTAGCTCTTCCTTGTGTTGACAACTTCGTGTTTTTTATTGCAGTTTTAAATTTTATCAAGAAATGGAATTGCACATGACACATGCATGGGGATTGAATGCCCCTGTGTTACTAACTTTGCTCTTTGAATATTATGAAAACTATAGCTAAGGAACTTCAGATGACAAATCAGTGATTTTTACTCCTAGTTCTAATAAAAAGTTTACAGTTTTCAGAATGCCTCTAACTTTAAGGTACTTATTTAATGCACATTCCTTTCCCTAAGTCTCAAGTTCATGGGTTTTGTTCATTGTCCAAGAAGGTGCCAACACATTTTCATACAGCAAAACTGCTAAGAGCATTTTAGGTTTGAGCACATGGACTGCAGAGTCTGTGTTCTCCCCAGAAAGCCTGATACATGAATTTCTGGTGGAGTAGGAATTCTTTGTAGAAACTTATCCCACCTATCATGTAACTGGCTAAATATTCTCCTAATGCAAATCATTATCTAGATATTTTGACAGGTTTGGCAAAAAGAAATGGGACAGCTCAACCTAATTGAGCTCATTTTACCACCTGTTCTTAAGAACAATTACTCACAAGAAAAATATAGCTGTACCCAGTGAGTCAATTTCCAGCTTTTCCACTTATTAGATTTAAGCCATTTTCAATTGGTTCAAATCCCTGTGCCTCATTTTCCTGTATAAAGAGGAAGAAATAGCTCTCAGAATTTTTGTGGAGGATTAGTAGAAAACAATTTTTGTACACAAGAGGTGATCATAAATGTTATCAAGCATCATCAAAAATCCTCTGAGTTGCAAAAGAATAAAAACGAAGAATGAACAGTGTATTTTTTACTTTGTTTTTTATGTTTAAAATGAATCTCAATGGGCCATAGATATACAATTAAGGTACCAACCAATAGAGATGGCAAAATAGCATCATATTGATAAGGAACAGGAGCAACAAACAATGTATAAATATCCAAATGTGTGTGTGTTGGGGAGGGTGGTGCTAACTAGGCCCTGTATTCAGGAGTTCCACGTGGAATGACAATCAAAGACTACTGTTTAATATTTGTTATAAAAGAGACTATGCAATATATAAGCTTCTTATTTGAGCATTTAGTAGAGCAGGACTCCTCCTTTGTCTTAAGACTGAAAAATTCTTAGTTGATTTATGAGAAAGTAGACAGGATTTGAAAACCAATCAAAATGGCAAATCATAATCAGAAAGGCAGAAGAGAAAAATATGCAAGACAAAAATGAAAGAAAATATAAAAGTTTAAATTCTAAAAATATTTTGGAATAGAAATTTAAAAATAAACTGTATGCTTAAATACAATGGCAGATTTTATGTTTATATATAACAAATAGATAGCAAATAGAATAGTTGTACTGCCCAAACTCATTATGGGCAGATAAAATTCAACCTGCAGCACAATCTGATGGACTCTGCAGATGCCATTGTCATTCTTGGATGCTTCAGTAAAGTCCTTTGGAAACACCTGAAAATTGAGTTGCCCTGATAAAATTGTGAAATAAAAATATAATGAGCGAGAATGAAAAGTTGCAAGGCTACCTTTCTGATGTCCATCAGAAAGAAGATTGGTTGGCCATTTGAGTTTCTTGAAAACAGAGACATAGGAAAACAAATGACACATAAAAATTGTTAATGGAAATTAGATTCTCAGCTGATTTATGACTAAGAAGACCAACATTATTGTCTTCTGGTTGCAAAGATTGAGTACTGGATTTGGAAAAAGTCTTCCGGGACTTGAATTTGGCTTTGCGACTTACCATTACTTTGAACATACTAAGCCAGGTATCAGTGTCTTCACCTCATCTGCACACTGGGGCTGACAACAGTATCTCTTCACAGAGTTCTCATGGATAAATCACAAACCCACAATAGATGCTCTCTATGACTGTTACATTCATTGGGCCAATTCCTTTTGTTCTGATTCTAAGCTGATATTAACCAACCTTCAGATCATGATATGGTTTCTCACGTAATTTGAGAATGCAGTGGCCATGCGATTCCAGTATTATCATGCCTGTGACAGATACATTTCTCATTATAAATTAATAGATTGGATTTCTAGTGTTATATGTCAGTCTCGAGATCTTGATTAACGTGAGTCTATTATGTTAGCAAAGTGGCATATGTTTCAGAGCAACCTAAAGGTCTTTCAAGTTCAAGTCAAAATTCAAAAATTCAACATGCATTGCCTCAGTTAAGGATGTAGTTAAATTCACCAGCAATTCTTCTTTATAAGAAATTCTGTTTCCAGAGAAATAAATAATAGAGAATGGATTCAGATACTTGATAGGACATTAGTCAAATCAAGGATGAGGGAGAGTGTAGAGAGAATGCCTCCTGCGGTTCTCTCACTTATGCTGATAGAGGTTAAAACACAAGACAACTTCATTTCCATTAATATCTTGCACTATTTCAATGTCCCTAGTATACTATAACCCACAAATACATCCTTAGAAATACCAAAAATGTGATCTTTTAATAGGAAAATTTGTTCATATTCCTTTCCTTAATTTCTTCAGTGAGTGGACAGGGGAAGTCACCTAACTACCCAATCCCCCAGCTTCCTCACCTCAGAGGAGGGGCCAGGCTTTGTACATTAAGGTAAGTCTATGCCATTGGCAACAGTTGATTAGACCAATGGCTAACACAGCTGGGCCAGTTAGATTTTCTCTCCAGGAATTTGGAATTGGGACCAAGAGGGATTAGTTGGTCTCTGCCAGCTGCTGAACATGTAACAGGTCAATTCAGGCATGAATTTGAATGATGGCACGCCTCCTGTGTGAACTCTGAAGCAGAGAAAGCTGGTATTATTAGAAAGATAAGAATGAAGCAGATACACAAAAAAGAACAGAAGTGGAAGATGGTGATATCTTAATAGTCTGCTCCTACTTGTTTCTGTTTCTAAAGAATGACTGAATTCCCACACTTGCATTTCATGAAACCACCTCAAATTTTCTAACAAATTCTCCCTTTCTGCTTAAGCCAGATTGGTTTTTAAATACTTGCAACAAAGTTCCCTCACTTAGAAAGTACAACCAGATATAATGCCCTTCGTAATTAGTTCTTGTCTACTACTGGTTCAGCCTCATCTCCCACCAGGTCACAGCTTACACTTGATTTTCCAGCAGTACCAACCAAATAACTCACAAGACTTTTTGAACTTTCTGTACTCTTCTCATCATGTTTTGTACATGTATTTTACTCTTTCTACAGTACCCATCCATGTTTTTCAATTTGCCAAATGGTCATCATCCTTAGGCATTCTATCACCACGACTTCTGTTCCAGTTTAGAAACACTCTCATTATTGCACATAGTTCATTGTAAAAAAATGGTTTGCATGTCTGTCTTCTCACTATTCTATTGTCTTATAAATGGCAAACATCTACTGTTTATGTTTTTGTATTTCATTTCTGTGTTTCCAATTTGGAGCACATAATATGCACTGTCATATATTCCTGATCTATTCTCATCTTTCAACCATTCATACGATAAGATGTATGTTCAATGAGCATGACTGCTAAAGGTGTTGGGAGTTAATGATATTTTTTTCTGGGACAAAAAAGATAAAATAAAACTTGAGCTCCTGAAGAGTCACATTCTACCTGGTATTCCCACCAGCACATAGTAGTTCTGGTAATTACTGTTAGTCACCAGCCCACCACATAAAGCTTCTTAAGCTGTTTCATCAATGTCAGCTTTAACTCATATTTGATGTATTAAGTGACAGGATGAAACTGGTAACAGCAGCTTCCTGGGACAGAGCCAAAATAAGAACTCTGAAGGATCATTTGCCACTTCATAACTGCGTTGACCTGGACACAAGTGGGGATTAAACAACAGCAGGAAACCTAATCAGCCCGTGTCTGGAGAGCCAAACTTGGGTTATCGCAAGCTGAGAGGGCAGTTAGAGTGACAGAGGGACAGATGTACATCTGAGCAGGACTCTTTGGAGATGAAGGAGCCTGCAAGGTGGCCATCGGAGTTGAACAATGTGGTGTGCCGATCTCACTGGGGGTGGGTCAGCCGGCGATGAAGGATCTATGATGAAGAATGAAGAATGTTGCGAAGTAAGAGGAGGACTGTGCAGAACTCCCGGTTTGCCCAGGATGTTCCTGGGTTACGCTTGTTGTCCTGGTGTAATTACTGTGCAATTTTGTCTATTTCTTAGCCTCTTAAAAGGGCACCAGTTTGATGAAAAATGATAAAATGACTTTAATTGTAAACAACCATTGAATCAAAATATTACCAAACTCTGGTCACAAACCAAAGGGCAGTCATCCTTTTGAGAGAGTTTCCAAAACATTGCCGTGTTGCATTTCTGGGTTGCATTTGTTTGCGTGTTGCCCTGAATCCCCTTGAAGGAATCTTCGTAGTCTCTATGGTTCAGGCAAAGCTCATTTTCTTCCCCTAAAACCCACTGATGTATCTAATGTCAACCCTTCTACTCCCAACAAGTAACCCCAATCTGGGCCAGACAGAGTCCCTCTTAGGATTTTGACATAACTTTTGAGGAAAATTTCTCTTTATGTGTGTGAGATTCTGTTGGTCATCTGTGCCATTAAGTGGGAAAATGTGAAGAGAAAGTGAAGGCAACAGAGAGGAAGACAGAACTGAGCAACAAAGAAAGAATTCTTGCCTCCAGCCATGCCTGGAATTTGTTTTCAGTTATGGGAGGCAGTGAGGTCCACTTTTGCTCAATGTAGTGTGAATTAGCTCTGCACATACTCCCAAAGAGTTCTGACAATACAACTATTTTCCCATTAAACCATCCAGCTTTTTACTTGCCCTGTCTCATTACACCAGGCATAGGCCCACATTCAGCGGCTATATGAATAGGACAGAGAAATTAGATGATAGGATGGATCTAGGGCTGGGTCAGCCTAGGACAATGGCAGTTACAGTGACTGTGGTGCCCCCCAGTGAGCGTAGCACTTAAGTTACCTCGGCTGGAAATCAGTCACTAATGTGCTTATTCTCTCATGAATTGGATGCAAGCTCATTCTAATAGCTATAAACAAAGAAGAAGGAAAATGCAACATTAATTCTATGGGCTTCTCACAAACTGAAGCATTCTGAATAGAAAATTGACCTTGGCACATACTGAACTTAAACTCTGAGACTTTAGAGGCCAAAGGGTTTTAGCCTTAGCATAGTCAAAAAGCACTGTTTGCTTTTTAATAATGGCATAATTGCTTTTTCTCAGAACAGTGAAAGAAGAAACAGGGACAGCATATTTTGGTATTGACTTAAGGAGTAATAGTCAGGTGGTAACCCCTGCCTTCCAGGGATCACAGATACACTCCATGTAACACCTCAGATGAGACCATTTTCTGAAGCAGTCTCTTACCAGATGGGAGCCCCATAGGGTGGTGTGGATCTAGCCTTGAAGCTTGGACCCAGCCTTAACACATGGTAGGATTTCTGGAATTATCTGTCCAATTCATCCCAATTGTTCCTGTTGCTTCCCACATTCTGAACTCAAGACCTTTGGTTATAGCCCTGAGACCCTACCCTGCAGGATTGCATTGTGCTGTCTGTACAGTTATTGGAACAACTTTCTTTAGATGGACTGGTTGTCTGGAAGCACAATGACTCCTTCCACTTGGGCAAGAGAATCACAAGCCACTGTGATAATGTGCTTCATGCTTTGGAATTCTTTGGGTATTGAGTCAAGCCTATGGACTTAATATTTCAATAGCCACTGAGCATAGTTCCACCTTCCAGGGTTCCAGGACTGTCCTAAAACTGTTGTGCATATTCCTGCCTTCTTTATTCCCTCCTTCCTATCTTAAAAGGTCCAGAGCACTGCGCTCACCAGACTTAAGAAATAAGCTCCACAGGCTATGAATCGCTACTGGATATACGTGGACATACAAATATGTAAGGGCAATGCTAGTTAGGAAGCTTTTACAATAATCCATTTGTGAGATCATAGTAGCTTGATCCAGTGTGTTAGAAGTAGTAAGAGTTGGTAGCTTTCTATGCATATTTTGAAGGTAGATCTGATAGAATTTTCTAATAAATTGGATGTGACGTACACTAGAAAAAGAGGATCAAAGATGACACCAAGGGTTTTGGCCTGAGTAACTGGAATGAGAAGAGTTGCCATTATCTTAAGTGGAGACAAAGGAAGAGCCATTTTAGAGGCTAGGGAGATAAGAGGTACTTTTGGAATGCCACATAATATTTACTATAGATCAAAGCAGAGACGGTATGTTATTCGTAAGTCCCCAAGAACACCCTCACTTCTAACACTAACTGAAAGTTTTGGGGTCTCCAAGACCACCTTAACTTCTGATACCAATTGCAATTTCAAAGGTCCCCAAGATCATCCTCAAGTTTGATGATTCACTAGGACAATTCACTCGGTTATACTCACTGTTGTGATTTATTGCAACAAAAGATAAATTAAGATCAGCCAAGAGAAGAGGCACATGGGGCAAAATCCAGGAGAGGTCCACACTCAGAGGTTCTAGCTGTCCTCTCCCAACAACTGGATTCATGGGGAGTGTTAACTGTTCCAGGTGACAATGAGTAACAATATGTATGGAGCATTGCAAACCAGGAAAGCTCATCTGAGCCATGCTGTCCAGAGATTTTATTGGGGCTTGGTCGTGTAGACAAGGCTGACCACCAACTTGGCTGACGTGTAGTCTCCAGACCCTCCAGAGGCTGAGCTGATACCTCATGACCAAATGCCCCTACTACCAATAACATTGTTAGACTATCCTATGTGGTCCAAGGCCCCCAGATAAACAAAGACATTTTTATTAAGCAGGACATATGAAGGCCTTAGAAATGACCTCCCAGGAGCCAATAGAAAAGGCCAAGCTTCTCTTTGGATAAGGTTAGTTCTTTACTACACAAGTGTCAAATAGGAAAGTGAATTTGGGAATCTTGAGTTCAAGGAAGTGGTCTGGTAGGAGATATAAATTTGGGACTCATCCACGTGTAGATGGAGTATTAGTTAGGTTCCTAGCAGGAAGCAGAATTCACTTAGATGCTTGAAATGAAGAGATTTTGATCAAGACCACTGACGAGATTGCAGGTAGAGTTTGGAGAGCAAAGAAAGCCTGTTGAGACACACACGGAACAGCAACCTCTGAGTTCCAAGGGAGAAGTTGTTACCAAACACCATTGAAAAGGATTAATACGTGCCAGACACACTGCTACGTGATTCATGTGCATTAGCTCATTTGATTTTTCCTATATGGTAATAATTATTATCATCACCACTTTTTACAGATGAAAACTAAAGTTTAGAAAACTTAAATATCGTTGTCTATAGTCATTCAGTAGACAGTTAATGAGGTAAAATTCAGCCCAACTTCTGCCTGATGAAGACTGCCATGCCACAATGTGGTTTAGAAATTTGGTATCACGATGAAACATATAAGATTGACCTATGAAAGGGATTCATATATGTTTGAAAGAGTTTCAGCCTTGTGCTATGACTTACCCGCTAGTTGTTATTCAGTTGTTGCCCGTTAGTGACTTCCTCACTTAGGTCTTCCTGGGAGGCTTGTTTTGCTAGGTCAGTGTTGTGAGCATTTGTGATACAGACTTTACACATGGGAGCAGGGCAGAAAGAACAAAAGCCTCATGGCCAGATTTTCCTGAGGGAAGAAGTCAGGCCAGAGATAAATTAGATTTCCCAGGGAAATAGAAGCAGAGGAGTAGTGTGTGTGTGCATGTGTGTCTGTGTGCAAGCACAGACACAAATGTATACATGTATGATGTGTCAAAATGTGTTTTCAAGATCTGGGAGTGTTTGAGAATAGGAAAAAATACAAAATTTTAGTGAGTTGCTTCAGATGTTAAATTTATACACTTTTTAAATGTTTTCAGGAGACTGTAATTATCAGAATTCCTGTTTGGATTCTTCTTTCTTATTTAAATGCATCATAGTTCAAAGTTGAAGCATATGGATCCTGGCTTCAAGACAGAGAGGGCATGATGCCTAAAATGTGTGGTCTGCGCTGTATTATTTTCTGCTCTTTCTGGAGCATACAAAGGCTTTGCCATCAGTAAGACAATATCAAGGACAGGATTTGAAGACACTAATAAATGAGGAGATTTTAATGTTGCGATGACTAATACATGAAGCACCATGCCTACCCCTCCCCCCAGGTTCAAATCCCTTATTGAAACATACCTCTGAACACAGAACTGGTCTCAAAAATGTTCTGAACACACTGCTCCAGGTAGCCACTGACAATCAATCGACCTGGCACGTGAACCGAAACTCATTTGCCACTTGGTTTCCAATATATTGAGATAAAGTGTTTTCACATATTTTGAGTTTTGAATTTATTGGGCTCTATCATACTTTAAAAATATAGCAAATTTCAAAAAGAGAGAAGCCAATCCCTCTCTGTAATGTTAGTGTCAGGATTTGAGGGTTATTCCAGGAGAACAGCCCTCTCATTTTACTTGATAGAGCTTTCTCTCCTCTTCTAAGAAGATGAAAACCACTTTGAAAGTTTCCTCTCATCTTCCTTTCCTCTTCTCCCTTCTTTTTCTAGATCCAAATATTCTTTATTTTCTATTTTCCCTGTAGTAATGAACCAATCCACCTCAGCCCCAAGGAGGGGAGGGCTGACAAAAATTTGGAGGCCGAGTTTTTTTCAGTTCCAATCTACCTCTGCTGTCAAAGCCATTTTTGATCTTCTTATTGTGAATAGCTCCCTTTTCTATATTTTCAGCATTATCATACATTACAGAGTCCATAACTGGTATACATGTTCTATTTAGTTTTTTTTAAAAAACACTATAGTACAAATAAAGCATTCTATGTAAAAATAACTCCTCGAAATGTTATTCTTTGGGCTCCATGTATTATCTTTTCTCAACTGAAAAAAAAAAGGGCGATGATGAAATATTGAATGTAGATGAGTCATTTTTGTATAGTTTATTATACAATGCCGTTTGGGGGGGAATCTGGCTGCACAAAGATCACATTAACTAAAATGATAAATAGGCCTGATGAGTAAGCCAGGTGGCAAAGCTCTAGTTTGTGTGGCTGTTGAAATGGATACCTGGGTATGGGAGGAAACTTGGGACTCCCTTCCTGGGGCCTGGGAGGTGCTGAGCCTGCAGAGAGCAGTGTGATTGATCTCTTTAGAAGAAAGTGCCAGCTGGAGTGTGCATAAATGGCTCCTTCTGGATTTCTCCTTAAAAGCTAAATTGATGGCAACTTCCGAAAAGAGCAGTTCAGAACTCTGTCCCCTGTAAGCTTAAGATAAAACTTGACTTCAGCTACAGCTAGAATAACTGAAAATAAAAAACAGTTAAAAAAAAATGTGTACTCTCAGTGAAGGAATTAGAGGGAATAGAATGTTGCTCATCTACCAAAAGAAAGGGCTAATTACAATGTGATGCTCTTCTTTGTTAGGAGATTTTCAGGAACCCATCTGTGCAGATTGTTTCTTTTTCATTACCATTACATCAACTAATTACATTAGGGGAAAAGGGGGCATTTTAATTAAAAGATTGTTTTAAGGAGTTATAATTCTACTCTTTCATTAAATAATTCATCCAAGTGCCGAATTTGTTAAAGTAAACTATATTTCTGAAAATTGTTGTTTGGAAATTATTTATATTAGCCACATTTTCAACAAAATAGATTTTGCCCTTTTATTTTGCCTAACAGATGGGTCCTTTTATTTTTCCATTTGACCAAAGGACCATAGGACAGGACTACATGTAAACCATCCCAATTATTTTGAAGTTTACCATTTTTCCTAAAACGGGGAAAAAGAACTGTTTCATTTTACAAAGCATGCATATTTACTTGTATATGATGGATTTGACAGGGGAAATCTTTTCTGAAATTGGCGTTTTTAGAACCAATGATAAGTTGCAGAGTAACATTGGGGAAGTTAGGAAGATGGGTAGATATCCACAGAGGAAAATACATAGCCAGTATTGTAATTAAAAGACATTCCTGCTGTTTAAGCCCATTTTCCTTTGGATAAAAACCTCATCCACATAAATTAAATTACAAGGAGGCCATCAAACAACCCATATTAAATAGGTGGGTAAATATCCATTCTTTGGATGTCTTGAATGCACCTTCCATTTTGTCAATCCTATCTCATTCTTCCAAGGTGTTCTAAATAACAGAATTCAAATAGGGATTTCTATCCAAATGTCAGGAAATGGGGAAGGCAAAGGCATTCCATCTAGAATGGAAATATGGGGAAAAGAGAAACAATATCACAGGACAGAGCAACAAAGGCTTAAAAGGCAAAAGAGGACCATAAGCACCTGGTGCAGGGATTGGTGGAAAGCCAGAATTTAAAAGTCGTGATTCTACTTTCAGTGTTCTAACAGTTTTCTAGATTTCTGCTCTCTAATTGAAACACTGAACTATTTTTTATTCCACAAACTGAATATGAAAAGCATAATAGAAGAACTTTTGTATAAAAAAGTACCAAAGTCAAACTGTATCTCATGTAGTTGAAGACTGAATAAATATTATTATTTCAATCATGATGTTTATTCATGAAACAATGTCTTGCATATAGTAGACATGCAGTAAATATGTGTTGAATGAATGAAGTCAACATTTCACTCAAATTCTCAAGTAGGAGATAACAGTTTCTACTAGCAGCAATTTCTTTTATTTTTTAGCTCTTCAATATTATTCCCCAGGGAAGCTGGAAAACTGAAATCTGTTACATTATTGCCAGCAGGGATGTATAAGTGTGAAGGGAATAAGTAAACATTTATTGTACCTGATGGCTCAATGCACTATCCACATGAGCTCTTAAGAGACTTAAAAATACTTGGCAGTATTTATACTAAGGGTGAACCCTACAAATGCTATTTGTGGATTTTATCCTTAGAAAATTTATATTTTTGAATCAGTTGAGCTTTTTCAATTCAAAACTGTTGGACTAATCTGTAACTATATAGCTCCTTTTCCTTTGATAATAAATTAATCTCTTAAAATTTTGATTAAAATTTGATGTTGTTAGGTTTTAAGTCTAAATTAGTGTCAAAATAACTTCCAAGAACAGATTTAGTAACCAGCACATTTTTTGGAATCAATATATTCTTCCCATGTTAGCCAAAATAACGACAATGACAACTGCCACTTTTTGAGTCTAATATAGGCCAGTTCCTCTTTTGGTGTTTTACGTATCAATACATGGATGGTTTTGCCCTATTTTAGAGGAGAAGAAAGCAAAGCTGAAGCTAAAAGAGACACAATGCTTTGCACAAAGTCATGTAGATCATAGATTTTTGAACTGAGATTTAAATCCAACACGCAGGCTATTTCTACTGTGATAGACTAAATCTCCCGAATTTACATTTGACTCATACAAATCTTGTGAGGTGAGTAAACCAAGGGTGGCTTTCTTTTCTTTATTCAGCTAAGGTTGGTATTAGTTTAGTCTGTATTTATATAAATAATTTTATGAGAATAATAGCAATTTAGAACTAGAAAAAATTTTAGAGATAATCTAATTTAGTAGTTCATAGTCATTTACCACTTCACATTCTTAATAACTATTGAGGATCTGTAAAAGTATTTGTAATGTGTTATATTTATCAATATTTACCATATTAGTAATAAAATCATAATTTAAAAATATTAATTCATTTAATAATAGCAATAATAAACCTATTATCTATTCACATAAATAACATATTTTAATAAAAAATGCCTATATATTCCAAAACAAAAAATTAGTGAGGGGGCCAGCCTGGCGGCATAGTGGTTGAGTTTGCATGCTCCTCTTCAGTGGCCTGGGGTTTGCAGGTTGGGATCCCAGGTACAGACCTACACACTGCTCATCAAGCCGTGCTGTGGCAGCATCCCACATATAAAGTGAGGAAGACTGGCACAGATGTGAGCTCAGGGGCAATCTTATGCAGTGAAGAAAAAAAATTAGCGGGAAGAGTGGCATTGTTTTACATTCTCATAAATCTCTTTAATATTTGGCTTAATGGGAGGTAGCTGGATTTTCATATCTGTTTCCTCACTTAATCTGCTGTAACATCACATATGTCTTGTAACCTCTAAAATTGCACATGTGTGAGAGAATGAAAGTGAGAAATCCAAATAACCTCTTAGAATTGTGAAAATAGTTGGACCTCAGGGACGCTCCTCTGGGGTCTGTGCACTACACTGTGAGAACTGCTGATCTAGATAAGACTCTCCTTTAATAGACATGGAAACTAAAGTGTCCAGTGGATCTGTTACTGAGCTAAATAAAGTCTGATGATGGTTTAGGGAGGGGTTGATACTTTCCTATGAGGGTATTAGAAATGATTAGGATGGATACTAAGCTAGATCATAGAAATGCATGGAGCTGATTTTGAGGGGGATCTTTTCATTGTTTGGGGAGGAAGATTAGTCCTAAGCTAACATCCCCTGCCAATCTTCCTCTTTTTGTCTGAGCTAAGATCTGTGTCCATCTTCCTCTTTTTTATGTCTGGAATGCCTGCCACAACATGGGTTGATAAACAGTGTGTAGGTCCACACTCGGGATCCAAACCAGTGAACCCTGGGCTGCCCACATGGAGCACACAAACTTAACCACTATGCTACCAGCCAGCTGAGGGGGATCTGTTTCTTACCTCCCTCCCAGTCCTACTAATGGCACAACAATTTATCCCCACCGCCCTACTAGAACTATCCTTGCCTGGGTTAGCAATGATCTTGTAGTTAAATTTAATAAACATTTTTTTGAAATATTTATTTGCCAATATTAGCAGCCCTTAACATGGCTGATCACTCCCCTTGTTTTGAACCCCAATTGACTTGATCCTCCCATGACCTCATACTCTCTCCCCTTAGTTACCCAAGTGAGGAATCTGAGAAACTTCCCTCACTCAGCCCTCTCCCTTACCAAGTACTATCAATCCTTTCTCAAAAATCTCTCTCTCATCCATCCACTTCTTTCTCTCCCTACTGTCTTACCCTGAACACACATTTTACCCTTTCCTAAACTGCATCATTACAGCTGCCTTTCAACTCTTCCTTCCTCCAGTTTTAGCTCTTCTGATCTGTCCTCCATCCTGAGAATCTGAGGGATTCTTTTGAAATGCAGATTCCAAGTGGGCACTTTCCACCACCCTTAAGTTAAGGCTTCAACTCGAAAAGTAGACTACAAGGGCCTCTTAAGCAGTCCATGCCCTCTTCTCGCATTATGCTTGTCACCACTTCTTGCTGCTTAAGATTTTTTTGCCCACACTCTCTCGTCTCCAGGCTGGTATATAAACTGTTTTTTCTTCTATCCATTCCTTCTGTTCTTCCTCTTTTTATTTAGGTATGAACTTAGCTGTCACCTTTGGGATAATTTCCCTAAACATTCCCACTCTGAGTGAGATGACCCTGCTATATGCTTCCTCAACAATCTGTGCTTTCCTCACCAAAGATTATTTGCCACTTTTCATTTATAATTGCTTGCTTAATAACTTCCCTCCCCCTGTATATTTTTAGCATGGTGTGGGCAGGAACTTTGTCTATTTTATCTTTCATTGTATCCTCAATGTTTAGAACAATGCACGACTTATATATAGTAAGAATTTAATACACATTTGTTTGGTGCATGAGTAAATTAATGCTGTCTTTTTTTCCTCTCTCTTATTCCTATGTCAGTTGTACCTGTGATTTTCTGATGCACTTTTCCCAATGAAGCTGAGAATCATTCTTTGAATTATTTTATTGTCTTGCGCTACTAGTTCATATAATATAGTTATTATCCTATAATATCGCTATCCCAAAGTGGTTCAAAGAGTGGCTCTCATATGACACTTACCTGAAACCAGACCTGTCTTTGGAAATTAGCCTCATTCTTTGATGACCAGGAAAACCACATGGTAGGAAGATCACTAAAAATAAACATACATACATGAGTTCTAATCCACTGGAGATTCTAATTTGGTTGTTTATGTTGTAACCAGCTTTGCAGACTACTGCCATACCTTCCAAAGTGTGGGACCCACTGCCTTACTGTAATTATACTCTGGTTTATTTATAAAAAGTAGTTAAACAATGTTACTACCCTTTAAAAATTTATTCTAATTTAGTTGCAGAGCGCTCCCATGTGCAAAGAAATGCATAGTCTTTTATACATGTTTTGTAGGATTTTATAAACTCAATGTTAAACTTTGCTACAATTAAGCATGCGTTATAAGTTTAAATATTTATTTTCACCTTTGTACAGCTCATTGCTAGTATCTGTACTCATTATATACATGTTAATTCCCTAGACTGAATTGTATTATGTTTAATAGGTACATTTAATATCAATTAATTATGTAGTATTTATTTTATTATAGTTAGTGAATATTTAAATTTATAAAACAAAATGGGATAATAGCATTATACTGTGTAATTTATGTAACCATTATTCATAGAATTTTAAATAGCAAAATTCTAAAATAACTTACAATAAAGTAAATTTTATGGGACAGTATTTTTAAAGCCAAAGATACTAGGTATATTTGCTAATGTAAATATTTTTTAAGTTGTATGTCGTATTTGAGGATGAAAGTACTGAAAATTAGTCATGTTGTTACTTTTATTGTTAACTGTGTTGTAATATGTTAAAGTCTATATACCATTATATGTATGAGAATCTATTATTTATTTAGAAATTGAATGAAAAAATTCTAGAATTAGATTTTATTTTTTAGATCTCATATGCTATTTTTAATAAACAGTGGATTTTTATTCATAATAAGGTACATTTTTATTCCTGTTTCCAAATAAAGTAACATACATTTATGCATAGAGAGAGAAAGAGATAAGTTCCAGATTAGTTATTACAAATATTTTCCTTTATTATTGTTTGTCATGCTAATATTTATGAAGGTAGTTTTTCATAGAAGATAGAAATAGAGAGATGAGATGAAAAAATAGAGAGCTAAGAAGGAAGAACAGGAAGAGGAGAAAGGGAAATTGCTTAATTTGGTCCAAGCTAAAATAGAATTGGATGGTCCTTTTTTTCTTATCACACTCTTATATACTGGGTCTTTTTTATCACTTCTTAAAGGGGTTTCATTACTTGAAGTTTGTATAAAGGAATAAGTTCAATGATTTGTCTCTGTTATTTTAAAATGCATAACAGTTCTGTGACCTATTGAAAATTTATCTATTAATTTGACATATTCTTGAAATATGTAATCAGGAGCTACTTCTTTAGGGAAATGTTTGTTTTAGTAATGTCTGTGGTGATATTTATTTCTGAAGTTAATATTATACCTAGAAAACAATACGAAAGGAATTTAGTTTTATTTCTTAAAGTAATTTAGTGATGGTTCAGGTTACTTAAAGTCTATTTTATTAAGGGAAGTTATTTCACTCTTACATATACACCAAATTACTAGACAATCACTTGTAAACAAAACCAAAAAAAAATAAGTAGCCAGAGTTTCTAACAATAGAGAATAATTACATAAATTATGTCTATCATAAAACATAGTGTTAATTAGGGACAAACTAGAACAATAATCACTGACTTACAATGACCTATATGACATAGTTACAAAACAACTACTAATGTAAAATACAAGGCAAAACAAAACCATCTATGTACGTGGACATGCACAGAAAGTACGGAAGAATCATATTTCAAGACATCAACAGTGACAACCCACTGGGAGTAGAATTAGGGTACAGAGGGAGACTATTTTACTCTATATTCTTTTATATGTTTAAATTATTTACATTAACTTACAGTCATGTATATCTTTTACAATTTGAAAAACATAGAATTTGAAAAGTGATTATTTTCACAAAATAATGGGATCTGCAGTTCTAAAATGGGAATTTCAATGGTCACATCATGAAATACATATATACGTGGTTAAGAAAATTGGACATTGTAATTAGTATGTTTTGTGATTCTATGACCCACTCTGTTTGTTCTCTAATATTCCTTATTTTTCCCTTTTTCATTAAAGGTCTCATTCGCCTACAGGAGCTCATCAAAGCTCCATCAAGGTACAATCTTCGACTTAAAATCCGTCAACTACCTGCTGATACAAAGGATGCAAAACCTTTACTAAAAGAAATGAAAAGAGGCAAGGAGTTCCATGTAATTTTTGACTGTAGCCATGAAATGGCAGCAGGCATTTTGAAACAGGTAATCTTCAAATTACTTAAATTGTTGGTTTCTTTATTAAATTTGCATTTAAAGTATGCTCTTTTGTTTTTGAAATCAAAGTGTTATTGTTACACAGTCAGTTAAAAAAAAGCCAGAGAAGTCACCTTGAAATAATTTTCTAATGAAAAGTCTGATAATCACTTTTAATTAATTGTCTTAAAAGTAGTGTAAATATTGATGATCTTTAAAATGATTATTTGAAGTTCTGAGGTTATTTTCAAATGGCTACAATGCTGTTTGTTAATGTGAATATTAATTAATGAGATAGATATTTCTGTTTTGTACTGAAATAGAGGAATAAACTAAGAGTCAACGCAGCCATTACAATCAACCAGTAGGAGAAACTGGGAAAAGATTTGCTATTTAGCTGGCATCCACTGTGAAGTGCCGTACACATTTAACCTCATTTAATCATCACCACAAGCAAATGAAGTAGGGACTACTTCACTTTACAGATGAAGAAATTGAGTCTCAGAAAGATTAAGTAACTTGGCTAATGTCCAGCGCCAAGGAAATAGCAGAGGGATTCGTATCCCACCTAGTGGTGTTAAGAAGTATTCATTCCAGAATAAAGTATTGCCTACCTAAAAAATACTACTAAATCAGTCAAAATGAAACAACTCACAGCAGTGAAACCTCTTAATATTACTTCAACACTATTCAGACCTATCAGCACACTGGAAAACAGCAATTATTATTAGCTCATATCTTACAGATGAAGGAACTGATATTGGAAGTTAAACAGCTAGTACAAGGACTTACACTTACCATGTAGTAGAGCCTGGATTTGAACACAAGTCTTTGGTCTTCTTTTTTTAAGCTCTTTATACACACTGGCTGACACCACAGTGGCCTGGGCTTCATCAACTGTCTTGAAACCTCTCATGCATAGGATAAAATATCTTTATAGAAAGTTATACAGATTCAGCGGTCAAATTATATCCCATAAAATATAACTACCATCAGTAAATGCCTGTTACAACATGGTTAGTTTATTAAACAGATGTTTGTCCAATCTTCCAATATGAATGTTGGTTTCACTACATTAAAATATTTAATTGGATTTGGAAAATTGCTCTAGTATTATATTTGGGCAATAAAGCATATGAAGGTTTTGTGTTTTTTTAGTAATGAATAAAATGATGCAATAAAGTAAGCGCTGAAATCTAGAGCAAGGATTTGTTTTCCATATAATATCCAAACAATTCTTCATCACCTTTAGAATGCACAAACCTGGAAAGGAGACTTTCCTTTATGCCTGGAGTGACTACCACTCTACTGTTAGTCAGGGATGAGCTTGGTGGCCTTAAGTATGCAAATGACCAGATGTCTCCTCTCTAGAGTAACTAACTGACTTATTTTGCTATCTGAAAGGTGAGAGTACCCATCACTGTTTTTTTTAAGGAAGATTAGCCCTGAGCTAACATCTGTGCCCATCTTCCTCTATTTTATATGTGAGATGCCTGCCACAGCATGGCTTGATGAGTGGTGCGTAGGTCTGTGGCCTGGATGTGAACCGGCAAACTCCAGGCCACTGAAGCAAAGCGAGTGAACTTAACCACTGTACCACCAGGCAGGCCCCCTCAACACTTTTTTTTTTTTGAGGAAGATTAGACCTAAGCTAACATCCACCGCCAATCCTCCTCTCTTTTCTCAGGAAGACTGGCCCTGAGCTAACATCTGTGCCCATCTTCCTCTGCTTTATCTGTGGGATGCCTGCCACAGCATGGCTTGCCAAGCAGTATGTAGGTCCACACCCGGGATCCAAAGCAGCGAACCGTGGACCACCAAAACAGAATGTGTGAAGTTAACCTCTGCACCACCAGGCCGGCGCCCCCCCATCACTTTTAATACTAGAATCCATTCTGCCTTCTATGTGATATATCCATTATTTTATACTTGTTTTCCTATGTGTAACCTGTTCTGTTTGCAAAATTAAAACAGAACTGATAGTAATTAAAATATGTACAACAGAAACATTTGCATAATTTTAACAAGATTAGTAAATGAAAAATGAGAGCAAAGGTAAAATGAGAATATGGCAGTTAAAGTGAAGTCGGAGTAACGTTATTACAGAGAATGCATGTTTTTAGATCCCATAATGCTGGCAGACCACTTAGATGGTGATTTTTTTTTTAACTTACCTGGTCCTAGAGAGAATTTTTCTCACATTTGTAACTCAGTTATTTTAGAAACTAATTCAAGAAAAAAGCAAATAGCTTTCTTCTAATAAATGCCACAGTATATTTAATAGCACTCTATTTATGACTTATGAAATTTTTCTGAGATTCCCCAACATTGGCTAGTGATGGAACTCCAAAGAAGTGGCATAGGGGTTGGAGAACAGGCACAGAGGGCTTTCGGTGAGTCTGGCTTAATCCAAGAAGAAGTATTAGGAGTATCCAGAAAAAGGGATGAATTTCTCAGGTTCGTCTCATTTGTTTGTTTAATTTATTTATCTAAACTAACTGAGCTTTTACTAAATATTAACCAACAGGGAATTAGAAGTTTTCCTGCCTGAAAGCTTTAAAAGTGAGTGGAGCTTGGGGCTGGCTAGACATCCTGAAGGCAAATGGAGGGCACTAACTGACATACACTCCTTAACAGCAAAAGAGTCTACCTTTAGCCAAATTTGTCAAAGAGAATCCCCTATGGCAGGGCCAAGATGCTTTGCAGTAAAACCTTACAAGGATGTTCTATCACAGAGAAAAAAAATAGTAATCAAGAACTTGAAAGTATAGATCAGAGAGTATGAAATCAAAATTTTTAGCCTGGAAGAATGTAAAAGCGGATGCAAATAAACTCCTACCACAGCAAGAAGTAAAATTAAATTAAATTCTAAGAAATATGTATGGACTCAGCTGTTAACTTTGGACAATTTAACTTCTGGATGTTACCTGAAGGATAAACTGCTTGCAAATTATATGCCTAGATAGCTGCATGTGTTTATTTGTCATACAACATTTATTAACACAACACCAGTTAAATGTTGGATATTTCTAGTAATATTTTGATTCTGGAAAAATTAATCTGTGAATTTCTTTCCAGGAAGGATAACATGGCACAATCAATTTTCTATTGTGGTCACTCATATTAGTTATACATAAGATATTAATTTCATTCTCTTTAATGTCTTTTGAAGTGTGCATATAATTCACTCAAAAGCAGTAGCAAGATATAAATACTTTCATTAAAAGAAGGTCCAGAACAAGTTTTTTTTTTTTAATCCCACTGGAAATTAATTTATCTTTCAAGAGAGTATTCCTGTTGTTCATTTTTGTTAATGTTACAGTGTAGGTATTCCATTGAAAATAATTAACCTTTTCTATTTAGATCCTACATCACAGTCCATAACTGATTGTTTTCAGAATCAAAGGCTGAGGGAAGGGCAATGAAAGGCACAAACAGTCCTCAGTTATCCCTTACAGATTTCTTCTCAAGGTGATGAAAAAACCTGTGGCTGGTGCAGAATACCTATGTCAGAAGCGAACTGCCCTCCCCACAACCATCTGCTTAACCACCTCCCACTCCTGTCTCCAAAACAGATTTCCAGTACTGGCCTGAAGTGCCCAGGTTTTCAAATTATCAAGCAGGAAACAGGCAAAAATTTTAGAATGTTTAGATCCTAAAATGGATCTATATCTTTGGGAATATAAAATATATCATTTTATAGAATAGTATAGATTATACTCCATATCCAAAGTCCAAGTGTCAGAGACCTGGGGTTCACTCACTGTATCAATTTGTTGGCCAATTTATTCATTCTTATTATGTCCTAATTTCCTCACTTGTAAAATAAGTATAATAATAGGACCTACCTCATAGGGTTTTTAATAAGACTTAAATTGATTAAAATATGCAATATGCTTAGAATAGCACCTAACATTTCAGGCATTATGTGTTATTTATAGTTATACATCTGAATCACTATTTCTTTCAATTATTTTCATTTATATTTCTACACCTATTGAGTTGATAAAGTAAAAACTATTGGCAAGGATAATACTGAGCTGTCACTGAGTAGTTCTGGAGTTGGGAAATTTTTGGAACATAACCATCAGGAACAATGAAGAGCTTCTACAAAGATAATCTTTTAAATGTTTATTTAATAAGAGAAATTTTCTCCTATTTTGCATAAGATGCCATCTTCATCAGAGTGTTACTGGCTCATATAATCTATCCATTCAGGAAATATTATTTAGTAATTTGGTTCCTAAGGGTTCTGTACCCAATTCCACAGTGTGTCTGTGGCGGGGTGGGGGTGGGGGGTGGGGGAATGGGGGCCAGGTTCACCACACCAACAAGCAATGCTCTAACACTAGCTGAGTGTCCTACAGTTCAACTCACTGACACTATTTACCCAGCGATAGCATCAGATCCCACAGATTAGGGGCTCAGTCCTTCGAGACTCTCTCCCCTCCCCTCACACCCCACTTCAGATGCCAACGGCAAATCCAAGTTATCACCTGGGTTTCTGAACTTCTGGCTAGAGATTGGAGTTTCCCAGGACCCCCTCCTTAGGTTTGATTAATTCCCTAGAGAGGCTCACAAAATTCAGAGAAACATTTTACCTACTAGGTTGCCAGTTTATTATGAAAGGATATAACTCAGGAACAGCCAAATGGAAGAGATGCATGCAGCAAGGTATGCAGAGAGGGCAAAGAGCTACCATGCCCTCTCTGAGCATGCCTTTCTCCCCACATCTCCACATGTTCACCAACCAGGAAGCTCTCTGAAGCCTCACCTTTTGGGTTTTTATGGAGGCTTTATTGTATAGGCATGACTGATTAAATCATTGGCCAGTGAACTCACTCTCCAGCCTCTCTCCCCACCCAGGAGGTCGGGGGGTGGAGCTGAAAGTTCCAACTCTCTAATCACATGGTTTGCTCCCCTGGTAACCAGCCACCCTTCCCCCATCTTAGGGGATTTCCAAGTTATCTCATTAACAGAAACTCAGTTGTGGTGGAAAGGGGCTTGTTAGGAGTAACAAGACTTCCATTTCACCGTTACGGCTCTGAAGCAATTTCATGAACTGAGGACAAGAGACCAAATATTACAACAAAAGATGCTCCTGTTGCTCTTATCAGCTCAGGAAATTCCAAGGGCTTTGGGAATTCTGTGCCGGAAACGGATTAAGACCAAACATATGTTTCTTCCCAAATTCCTTTCCTCTGCTCAATTTCCTGATTCCACCTTTCATTAGCAAATGTTTCTCCCTTTATAAAAAAGACATTTTATAGGTTCCAAAATTTTTCACAAACATCTAACCTGTCTTAACTGAGCAGCTCATGTTGTAGAAATACAAGTTTTATTCTGGCTAATTAGTTAATACCTACTTATGAGCATAGAATACACAGGGTGTAGCTGGAGCAGCTACTTACTAAATGTGTTTGTGTAGATGGTAGTTTGTGGATGAGTATTAGGTGCACCTGAGAATCCTTGTTTCCTACTAAGAGCTCTTCATTCGGCTAAAAGATGCATCATTTTTCAATTATCATCACCAACTACTGTTCATTGATAAACAGCTATTTCAAAAGCATTCTCTATTTTCATAGGAGAAACTGGCACTTCTTCTGACTGGAAGTTGCAATCCAAAAGTCCTTGTTTTGAGAGGAATAGTCTCAAATTGACGAGAACTGTAGAAGTGTGAAAGAAAACAGTAATTTGTAATTGGTCTACTAATAAAAATAAAATGTATTTCTTTAACTGTGTAGTGGTGATTTACATTTGCTTCGTCAGTATTAAGAAAACATCTCACTTTAGCTAAAAAAAATTCCTTTTGATATTCTACTTTGCAACACTTTTTTCCTAATTGAGAATACTATTCATCAAAATAAAATGGTGTTCCTCGTTAGGGTATTTGTAGTGGAGACATTATAAATATAATTAACTAAGATTGCTAATTTCAGATTTTGCATAAGATTTAATGCCTCCTTTAATATATAAAGCCATAAGTTTCACAATTCAAACATTCCACTGACAGCTTTTCTGTCAAGAGAATTGGTTTGGAAATCCCTTTAGTAGCCACTAATCTTCTTTAACTATGGGGAAAAGATTTAGTTTCACCCAGTTTTAATGTAACCCAAATATTATTGGCTGATTCTTCATTACAATCTACTATTTTGTTCTCATTTGTTGATATAATGTATTTCATATAATGTACTTCATATAATGTGTGCTTTCAATATTAATATTTTTATATTTATTTATTTTTATTTTTTACTTCTTAGGCATTAGCTATGGGAATGATGACAGAATATTATCATTATATCTTTACCACTCTGGTAAGTAATTTATTAAAATATAAAGATAATACTCTAAATTTTATTATTGTGACTTTTTGGAATGACAAATTTTTTTGAGTGACAAGAAGCAATATAATGACTGTCACTTTTGTAATTATACTTTATTTTATTTTGATAAAACGCAGGAGGAATTATCGTCATGGAGAACTAATAATTCTTGGTGGGAAGCTGATGATTTTGAAATAATATCATTTCAGATATCAATTCAAAATATTATGTCTTATTTTATATTGCTTTAGAGGACTTTCAGAGCATAACAGATTTTAAAATTAGTTTTCTGAGAAATCAATGTTTTAGAAAAGCACAAATTCTTATGTTGTTCTCTTGGGTCTATTCACTATATGAAAATCAGGTTTATTGAAGCTGCTCTTTTAGTAGATTAAATTTTCTATCCTGTTTTTGCCTATGTTTAGTTGATTTTTTAAAAGTCAATATGCTTTAATTTGCAATTAGCAAATTGAATGTCACCTTTATCTTTTGTCTTTGTATACCCATCACACAGTTTTTCTTTAATATGAATGAAAATCTGACTTCACCTTTTTATCAAACCTACTTACTCTTAGCTCTATTTCTTTCTCAATACATTATCTTGATTTTCCTTCCTCTGTGAAATAGCTGTCTGTCTCTGTAACTAATTCTTTCCTGCTCTAGGGGAGGAAGAACCACTCCTCTAGCCTCTAGGTTATTCGGGCTGGTCTAAGAATTAAATTAATGTGAGACAGCATAACAGGAAAAAATTAAACAACGTTTAATAACATGTAAAAATGGGGGAAACTCAGGAAAACTGACTAACTCACCAAAATGGCCAAAGCCACCACCTTAAATACCATCTTTAGCTAAAGACAAAGGAGGACGTTGGGAGTGGTAGTTTGGGACTTCAGAGAGGAGGAAGGTCATTCACATGGAGACGGAAAATGTTTGCCATACATGCAGAAACAGTGGAATATGGGGAAGACTTTGCGTAGGTGGGCCTTGCTAGGTTCCTTCATGTCTACCACACCTGGTTCATATTGTACTATAGTTATCTTATGGTATTAGCTCCTTCCTGGGACAGGCCTATCTTAAATTCTTTTAGGCAGTTAGGGAGAAGGGTAAAGTTTCTTTCTGAGTCTTTTGTTCTTAAAAATAATCAAGCCAAAGAGACACATTTTGGCATGGCAAATTCCGATCCCCCACACTACCTATCCCCAAAATATGAGAGTATCTCCAAGTTTTGGCCTCCGTCCTATTTTCTTTGTTTCTCTTTTATTATTTCCTTCAGAACTGGTATGTGTTTAGAGCTTCAATTTTTACCTTTCTTCAAATGAGATCTAAATGCCCGTCTGTAATATTCCTGAATTGTTGTGTATTGGTACATTACAGAACAATTCTAATTGTGTGGCATTAAGATAACTTCAAATTATTTAAACCTTAATGTATTGTCCTCTGAATGTATAGACCCCTCTTCTGATTTCCTTCAAAATTTCCATTGTCTCTGACTCCTGTGTCACCAAGAAATACTAATGACTTTTCCTCCATAGTGTCTCTAGCATGCATCTTCTCCAAAAGTCTTCCAATTGGTCTCCTTGTTTTTAGGAGTCTTGAAGCTACTAGATCAAATTACTAAAATTTAGTTGATCATAATAGCTTCCTGTAATAACAACTTTCCTCCAGTTGAGATTTTTCATGCAGTAGGTTGTATTTTACTGGTAAATATTAAGGTCAGCTCTGCTGTATCTCTATGTCACTTCCCACCAGGCAACATTTTGTGGCCTGTAAGAAACTTAGTGATAGGCTAGTGGAGAGGGAGTGGAAGCCTTCACTCGTGACTAAATTATATTTCAATGCTGTTGCAACTCAATTCTACCATAATCACAAGATTTTAGGGAAATCAAAAGTATCTCTTAATAAGAGAAAAAAATAAAAAAAACAATTGAGGATATATAGAACTCACTAGCCTGTAATTGAAGGCCTTTTTTAGTTTGATTCCAACCTAATTTTTTATGTTTTCTAATTTTTGTGTCTCTACTGACACTTTGAATGGTCTCCTTTTTCCTTTTGGCTGTCAAAATCCTGGCCATTCTTTAATGGAAGCTCAGATCCCATCTGCTTTATGAAGTTGTTCCTAATTTTAAAAATTAAAAGGCATCTTTCTTGCTTCTGATACCTTGCACTTATCATATCTACTCTTTTACCTCTTAGCGTGTGTTGCAATACATTATTTATTTACCTCTTGGAGATATATATATATCTCCTTGGCTAGATCGCAAATGTCAAAAAATAAAAATCTAAAGATCCCTTATATGTTTCACAGAACAGAGCACATCTCAGACCGACATCAACTGCTCTCACTGAATTATATTCCTGTTATCTAGCCTGTGTAGTTGTATGAGTCCAAGACAAGCTGTGCACAGGAACAATGGCATTAATCTTTCCCTGGTTCTCATTGTTGTCTGTAAGATCTGAGGACTAGCCAATGCCAGCTCCAAAGTGGGCAAAAGTCCCACATGCTGTATGTTCTCATAGTGACCTCTAACTCCTCTGACAACGTTGGCCTCCTATCTCTTGGGAAAACCAAAGAGCAAAGCCAGAGCCTTCACTGTATACAGACTGGAAGGGGCAATCAAAATCTAAAGAGCTCCTTATGGTGAAGTTGCTGGATAAGGTATAGGACAAAGGAACTGCAAAAGTTCTGCAACCAAAAAGGCTAGTCTTGTTAACTTTTTTCCTCAGCTTTGATATAATTTTCATTGATTAGAGGTCATATTTCATGACCTATTTCTTTAAAAGAAAAAAAGACAACAGAAAATAAAAAAAAATTTCAATAACCAGTCAAGGAAGCTGAGCTTAGAAAAACACTATAGTCAATGAAAAGTATAATATTAATGCATAACATTTGAGGGCAAGCTATTCTTAACATGGAGAAGAAAGCTTATGCAAATCTTAAAGATATGTTACACAAAAGCCTGTTGTTCCATTGGTGGAATTAGAATATGATATATATGTACATGTTTATGTAGAATATATAAATTTGCATTGGCAAAGCATAAGAATAGTCTGTTTGAATCTTGGTGATTTGTGATACATAACATCACTTGAGACACAATGGTGTTAACTATTCTAAGGGAAGCAAGAATAAGTGACTATTTCAATTATACATGTCTGTGAATATACTCGATTGATAATAACACGAAGAAACTTGTCTTTCAGGACCTCTTTGCTCTTGATGTAGAACCCTACCGCTACAGTGGCGTTAACATGACGGGGTTCAGAATATTAAATACAGAAAATACACAAGTCTCCTCCATCATTGAAAAGTGGTCAATGGAAAGGTTGCAGGCACCTCCGAAACCCGATTCAGGTTTGCTGGATGGATTTATGACGGTATGAATACTCACTTAAAGATTGTTTTGCATGTTTCTAAGTAATATTACATAAGTTGTTAAATCCTCTGGATCCAAACTTTGGTTTAATTGTTGATTTTAAAGGCATGATAACAGAGCTACTATTGCATATAATTCTATTAACGATGTTCTAAATCAATTTTATATGGCAAATTTACACTTTTATCCAAGTATCTAAAAAAGCATTACAACTATCATTAGTATACTATAATGTAGGGATTTCTGTAAAATTAATTAGTACCATATATATAGGATAAATTGGAGGCTGAAAAGAAGACCTTAACCTGATAGTTATCCTTCAGGTCTTAACTACCAATATGTGATTACTTTTCATCATGTTGGTTTCTGATATTGGTTGCATGGATGACATACATCACACAAAAATCTTCCTTGAGCTTATTCACTTTTTAAGGCTCAAGAGTAACCAATAATCATTTTCAAGTCCTAGTTTAAACCTAGAAACTGGATTAATGCATAAACTGTAAAAGGGGTACATTCTTAAATAAATTTAGTTGTTTATACCAGTGCTGCCAATGAAAATCTAATGCAAGGCACATTTATAATTTAAAATTTTCTAATAGCTAGGTTAAAAAACATACACAAAAACTAGATAAAAATCAATGTTATTAGTTTATTTTATTTAACCCATTATATCAAAAATAGTATTATTTAAAAAGATAATTAATATAAAAATTACGACTGAGATATTTTGCGTTTTTTTCTACTAGGTCTTTGAAAGTTGGTGTGTGTTTGACATGGCACATGCTAATTCAGACTAGTCACATTTCAAATACTCAGTAGCCAAATGTAGCTACTGGCTACTTTATAGGACTGAGTACGTTTATACTATACTATTTAAACAAATTATGAATGCCTAATATATTTTCATTAAATCTATTTTCTATACTCCAAATTATTTCTATAATTTAGGAAATACCTCAGCACTTTGGCAATATTTACATTTCCTAAGTCATTATTACCTGCTTTTGGTAAGTGTCAATCTAAATGGGGACTTTATAAGCTTAAACATCCTCTATTCTGATCTGTGGAAAAGCTTTTTTATTATGATTGTAATTTTTCCACTAATTGCTTCAATGGAGTTCAAAGGATATTTTTAATGTTGTAGCAAAATAATGGGAAAATTTAATTATTTTTTCCCTTAAAAGAAGATTTAGTGATACAAACTGAGTGTCTTAATAGAGATTCTGAAGAAATCATGGTTACCCTCAAGGCACCAATCTTCTGATGAAAAAAAAAGGCGTTTGTTTTCTTTTAGTGAGAAAAATAACCTACTAGAATTTGAAAATGTCTTATATCCACATAATTTATAAAGAAATATGAGGGGAATTTTACTCCTTTGCATAGAAAGAGATGGTTGACTAGTTCTGGTATTTTGGTCTTAACCTAAGATATATTTGAGAAACTTTACTGGGAAGAAAATTTCTAAATAAATTCAAAATAAAAATATTTTCCTGTAAAGTACATTTAGATTAAAGATAAAATAAAACATAGAAAAAAATTAGAAATATTATACTCTATTCCCACTTCGAAGATTTTGAATCAGACTTTGGGCACTTATTAAGACAATGTTATATTTGAAAATTAAAATGTATGCTATCCTTTAAATTGTCATTTTAGTCATGTATGTATTGCTTTCTAGTTCTCTTTACTGTTCTAAATTCAGGATGGATACCTTATTTGTTATTCAAAACCATTATTGAATGAATTTAGGAAAAGTAAATCAATAGGCATCATGACAGTCTTAATAATTATTGATATGTCCAAGGACTAGTGTGCCCCTTTATAAATCAGAATCACGAAAATTATCCGACTCTACTTGGGTACTCCGTATTTCTGTATGATTCCCTGAATGACTCTGCATGTCATCCGCTGAAACAAAGTATGTTCTAACTTCTGGTAACTTATGGAGACTGTTGAAAGACAGATAAATACAAAAGAAGGTATATTAATTTCTTATCCAGGGAGGTAGGGGCTCTTGGAGATAATTAACCTTCAGAAGATAGAACAAAAAGGCAGCATGTTAGGAGGAATACAAATCTGAGTTCTTTCTTTCTAGCCATGAGTCCATTCCTCCTCAATTCTGCCCTTCTTCTGAACTGACAGGTGATTTAGTGGGAATGGATAAATGATAGACTGAAAGTGCACTGATAGGAAAATTAACCTATTTATTGAAATTTCTGGGCATTGTGTAGAGACCATGGATTTCGAAATTTTTAGAAGAATTTTTAATGCCAACATTCTTCTGTTTGGTATAGTCATAAAATGCTTTTCAAGTGGCATCTTAAATAAGAAAAAATTGGAAGTTTTCACATAGAAGAGATAATTGCCCCTTCATTTATATATTTTATTTGAGTTACTGAAAACTCTAAAGATTTCACCAGAAAGCTTACATGAGAACATTTTTTAAATGAATGGGCTAAAGATAAATTTACTTGTATGAGCACTTTTTGAATAGTATTTCTTATCTAAAAATTTGTACCAGCTATTTATTTTATTATATTTATAAATATATCATGGAACATAAAATATTTTGGAAGCAAACATGAAGTCTGCCATAAACATAAAAATTTCTTTCAAAATGGATGCAGATTGATTATTTTTTTACAATTTCCATTTTGGAAAATTGATAATATCTTTTAAAATCTTTTTGTTATATAACATTATATAATGACGTACAAGATTATATGTGAAATATTTTTTATCATATACCATTAATTTTAATTATAAAATCGTGCACTATTATTATAAAAATGAAATGAATATGAAATCTTTATTAAAATTTTGGTATATTTATGCCTTGTGTGAATATTCTTTTTCTTTTCCATGTAAGATTATGTTGTAAGCGTTTTCCCAGTCATTAAATGTTTGGGAAAAGAAATTAATAGGCTATTTACACCATGAATGAAGGCAGGAAATTGAGAGGATTCTAGTTAGAAAAGAAAAGAATTATAGCCTGGCATTGTGGCATTGGCAACATTCCCTTCAGTCAATCATGAGATCTCAGTGTTTATATATCTCTTGTTCTTTTTTCTCCCCGTGGTCCCATAAAGAAATGGGATTATCAGCAAAGTCCCTAGTGCTTGGAGCAAGGCCTATTATTATCAGCATCATAGTCATTTGTCACTATGTAAGATCAGAGTGCTTAGACTTTCATATTCTTTCTTCATATTTGAGCTATAAAAGGAAACAATGAATTGAATTCATAAGAATTTTTCTGGTTGAGTTAGCACCTTAATTGGCCCCTAAGTTAAGTGTTTATCAGTGAAATGGCTATTGAATACAAGACTATTTCTCCTGTAGCTGTAGTTTCTTCTTCTATGGGCTAGGATCATCACATTAAAGATATTGATGTTGGTAGCTCAGTCAAATTTTTACCTTCATTTGGTATAAACCCAACCAGGGAACCAAGTCGCATATTACACCCAAGGCTGATCTAGTCAAGGAGGAAGGGAAGAAACGAAGTCCAACCCTCTTCCTTCACACAAAAGTCTTGACGTCACCTTTCTCGCACTTTCTCCCATATCCACACACATCCGGTTAGTGTGCTCTGAACTCCTCTCTAGACATGCGCTCTTATTACCAATCCCATTCTCTACTGTGCATTCCCTATTAAGTAGTCACATATTTCCATGCTCCTGGTGAGCACGCCCCTTCACTTAACATTGTCACTGTCCTTCACTGCATGATCAGATGACATTTCTCCCAGTCTTCTGACCAGTCACCTGCCTTCCCCAAGCACAGTTACTATAGGACAGGAATTCACGGTTTTTGAATCTGTCAGAGCTTGATTATGGTTATATTTATTATTGATTTATTGATTTTTGCAGCAATCTCAATTCTAGAGAATAAAGTCAAGTACAAATACCTCAGGGTAAATTTTAAACAGTCTAGCTTTATCCTAGAAATCCTTCCCATAGACATAATGGGAGCAATGTCTAGGCATATTAATACTAATGTACCTGTAATCCATTCGGTAGTTTGAAAATACCATTTTTCTTATGTTGATATATAGTACCACACATATTTCTTGATAATGTAAATTTGCAACACAAGTCAATAATGACTGTCTTGGTTGCTCATATCGTTGGAGAACTACAGGGAGATTACTGTTTTGGAAATTTAAATTCTGGATACCAACTGTTCCCTCCATTTCCTTTCTCCTCTCTTCACATCCAACAGTCATCAAACACTGTCAAATCCACTGTGTCAATCTCTTTCTCAACTACATTCTTTTCACCCTAGAGTTATGCCTTAGTTAATGCCCCAGTGGTCTCTCCCCTGGCTGTTGGAATAGTCTGTTCACTGAAGCCCCTCCCACTCCTAACATTGCTCTCTTACACTTACCTTCTTTCTAGTGTGATCTTATCAGAATATTGCTCATGACTCCTTGTCATTTACTCGATGAAACTTAAACTTATTTGCTAAACTGTCAAGGCCCTCCATGGTTGGGCTGCTACTACTTGTCCAGCCTCCTGTTTGCCTACTCCCTGCTCCACCAAGCCAAGCTCATGCAACTCCTCATTTCAGCACAGGATGTTTCTTGTCTGAACCACCTCCCCCTATTTGAATGCACGGCTTATTCCTGCTCATGTTCTAATTTTCAAGTCGTATGTTACCTTTTCTGTGATTTTACCTGAGTGCTCCTTCATTTATGCACTTTATGTTTAACCCCATGTTGAGATTTAGCTCTGGGTGTGAAACTCTGGTTTCCTAATAGATTGTATGCTCTTTCAAGGCCAGAACTTGGTTTTGTCATTCTTGAAGCCTGTGTACCTACTTCACTGCCTAGTGCAAAGTAGGTGCTCATAATGAGGGAGGGACTGCCTGATTGAACAAATGTGTGTGCTAATTTATTTTAATCCTATTGTGCCTATGTTCTAATCACTAAGTCCTCTCATTTCCCCAAATATATTCTGGAGAGCTTTTTTTATCTACCTCCATGCACTTTATTATCAAGATATCTAATTATTTAGAAAATGCAATTAGGCTAGTCTCAATTATTTGTTAGAAAAGTACTTTAAAAGGCAAAAGCTTAGAAATGCTTTTAAATAAATAGTAAAAGGTTAGTGAGTTAGAAGAGTAGTTCTCATTCTCTTTTACAAAGGAAGGGAGAATGTTTGAGAGGTGAATCATTGTGTGTTTAAGTTCCAATGTTCTCCTAACAATTATTTCTTAATAGCAATAGACCGCAGCTCAGAAATTTTACACTTTCTTTCATTTGGTTAAGTGAACTTAAAGGATCAATATCTTGAATACACAATTCACACCAGGGAGTTAGCTCACATACTAAGTGGACACAGTGATTACTCTGTTACTGTACAAAGATTTACCTTTAGAAAAGTCAAAGAAAATAGAACCAAGGAAAAATAAAGTATGACCAGGCAGGCTTTCATTTACTACTAGAACTACAAGCCTACCTTTGCTGCTGTCTGCTTGTCTTAATTAGCTGTAACTATTTTCTTTGATTCAGTTGAAACGACCATAAACATAAAACTTTGCCAGACAATGGATGAAACTAACTTGCCATTGTTTAATCAATAAAGGCCTTTTGAAAGAGTTGATTTTACCTCATATTCCACTAAAACCCAAAAGTATAAAAAGTAGCAAAATAATGAATGAATTATCCTTCTTTGACCAATTTTAATTGTGTGTAATGTTGTACACAACACTCAGGATTTGATACCAGGCATTCAGGATTTGGCGATGAAGACAATACCTCTATTTCCTGCCAAAACTTAGGGAATTGACAAAGTTAGAAGACAGTGAATATCTTACTGATCACATCTCAGATCTTTGTTGGTACAGAAAATCATATTCAAACTTTGATTATTGACTCCTTTTCAATTTTGTACTTGATTGATGTAGTTTCCCAAGTCTTCCTTCAAATTCCTGTTAAAATTCCTTGTTTTCTATGCTATTTTGTGATAGAAAGAGACAAACATATATTCACCAGGGGTTTTACATAACTTCTTAGTATTTTGCTGAAAAATATGTAACATTTCACAAAATTTATTACCCTAACTCTATTTTTATTCTTGTCTTTACCACAGAAGAAATATTTTGGGATCTATATTATAATCAAATATGGAAGAAATATTTGTATAAAATATTTCAGAGTATGTAATGAAGTCATAAGAACAACATTCATTACATTTGTTTATGATTGATTTAATAGTAAAATGATGTGGAGTATGTGGCATGAATAACAGAATGGCACTATATTTCTTAACTTTTTATACCTATTAATCTTCCATGATGTACTAAGCTGCAAGTTAAATCTGAATGTAAATAATTGAGCTGACCTAACAACTTCGACTGTTTCATTAACATAGAGTATTCCATCTAATTGCCTTTGCTCATTGGCAGATTAAATAATCAGCATTTATTTAAAGCTGATAAAGAGAGAGAATTTCTATTTTAAGTAATTGTTCCTTACATGAAAAATGGCAGTTGCCACGAAGCATTTCCTTCATACTCATGTTATTTTTTAGGGCAATTTTTAAACTTTTCAGTTGGAAAAAGTAAGATTGAATCAAGAGAATTTCTGCCTGAAGAACAAAATTTATCTTCAAAGCATTGATCTAAGATCATGCAATGCAAACTTGTAAAGAATAAATACATTTCTGCTCACAATTTTCCTCAGTTTCTTCTTTTATATTTAATATCTATATAGTTACATATGGTTATAACCAATCACAGATGGTATGAGGAAAACTAGCTAAGCAGAAATTTGTGGTATTCAGGAAGGATTGTCTCTCAGGGTACAGTCAATGACAAGCACACCTAGAGAAGGTGATGGCCAATGCCCTGACAAGAGGGCAAAGTCCAACATTGCAGTCTGGAAACTGGCAACGTTCTGAGATTTAGGACTCCACATCAGAACTAGGCATCAAGGTAGAACCGGTAAGAGTAAACAATGAATGTAACCTTGAGAAACCAAAATGCCAAGGAAACTGTGAAGTAACAAGTCATCAACCTTGGGAAAGCAAGTACAGGGCACAATATAAAGGGAATACAAGATGCTTATGAAAATAAGCAGTGGATTCTTTTACTGGAGCAGACACTCATGTTAGAATGGGGCTAATAGTAAGTTTAATGTATTTGACATATTTCACATAATCCAGGACAATATTTGATGTCCTGGATTAGAGGAATGGATTAGGAAACAATGGCGATAAAGCTGTAATAAACTTTTTACATATCAATTAAATAATAGTTAATTATAAACCTGCAACATTTAACATATAGGAATTCAGAATAGTTATGGTCAGTATGAAAGAGTTGTTGAAATTTATTAGAAACAGAGTGTAAGAGATTGTGAGGCCTATGGATAGCAAGAAATATTATTACTCAGATACATATTCATAAGGAACCAGAAAAGTTCTGGCTAAGGAAGGTTAACAATTGCTATAAACTATAGTACTTTCTCTTCATTGGATCTATTTCTGAAAAAGAAAGAGTGGATCTATTTCTAAAGTGTACAAAACATGTTTTCTGATTATTTGCATTCAGAGTAAAGTACACAGAGCTCATCTACATTCTTTATTTGGGAATAGGGGATAGATTGAAAGGGAGTAGACTTCCATTGAAACTATATGTTTTCCTATATTATTCCATTTTATTCATAACTTTTGGAATTTTATTTATTTCCATAATTTTAGAATTTATTTCCAAAGAGTATTGAAATACAATACCAGATAAAAGATATCTTGGCCTCACTACAGTCTCTAAATAAAATAAATTTAAAAATAATAATAAAATATTTCCATTTATTTAGGTACTTACATTTATATACAACTTTATATAAAAACAATAATATAAACATATATAATTTTTATTATTTATATTGATATAAATTCATATTACTTTTAGATGCTTTTGTGAATAGTAAGCTATATACTCACTTATTTACTATAAAAACAGTGGTACTGGCTACAATATTAATAGGATAATTAGCACTTATAATATATGGCCTCAGGATACTAAATGGATATAAGATTTTGATAGATTTTTGTTATTAAATATTAACTATTTATAAAAATATTTATTTATAAATATGTAGCATTTAGCTGTAGATTTTATTAATTTTGGACTCAATATGTCTGTCAAATTTTAACAAATTTTTCCTCTTCACTACTGTGATGTGTAACAAATAAATTTCAGCTTGTCATGCTCAATTTTAGAAGAATTTTATTTAGAAGTTGAGACAGTTGCAAAATACTGCAAATAAATCAAGAATTTGGTATATAATAAAATTTGTGTTGTATATAATAAACAACAATCATAACTGATTTTTTTAATGTAAATATATACCACAGTAGATGTTTCCCTCTTTTTTGTTTTTAAATTACCTACCTCTATATCCCACCAATGCAGAAATTCTCTTGCCTGTTTGATCCAAAGAATTACCTGAATCTGTTATTAGAAACAGAGCATACACATATATAAAGTGTGAATATTAAGAATCCTAGGATGTATAGTAGACCTAGGACGTTTGACCCAAACAATGACCTCATATATGAACTCTGAGCCTAGCTCCCATTGCATGTTACCATTTGTATCTGACAAGCCATAGTATAAAATAACCTAAATGTGAAATGTATTTAATGCTTACTACATTCTAGTGCTATTATTACCTTGTAACAACATCATGGGGCAGACACAATCCTTCTTTTATAGATGCAGATACATAGAATTGGTTGATTATGCATAAGGGAAGATTCCTGAACTATAGTCAGAAGCAGATATAAAGGAATCTTTAAGCATCCAGAGGTAAAAGTTGGGCATGATGAATTAAAAACCAGCAAAAAATGTTACATTTACTGTTTCCTCTTCAACTTTAATAGATAGAGTTTCACACGAATTTTGAGTAAAGTGGTAGGTGGTTGGTCTACTAAACCCTTCTATTTCCTTCCAAAATAGATTAAACTAATAAATAGGAGTCGGAGGCCAGCATCTGAACCTCATTTCCAACCCTTTCTAATGCTGTTTCTTTAGGCAAGTTACTTAACCTCTTTGAGCCTTGCTTGTCAAATAGAAATAATAAATTTTAGTGTATTGTCCTAAGGATCAAAAGGGATAGTGAATTGACATATAAAAATATTGAAAATCTACCTGACTTTTTATAATTATAAGCTGGATTATTGCCTCTCGGTGCCTTATAAATAGAGAACTAATTTTGATAAAACGCATGTAGTTTAATCAATGCAATCGTATTATTTCAACATCATTTGTTATCTCTTGTATGCAATAACACTGTAGTAGATATGTGGCGCGTGTATGTGTGTGTTTGTGTGTGTGTGTTGGATGCCAATTGACATAGAAACCTTAACAAGCATTCATACAGAATCTACTTGTACTTGAATCTAGTAATCTTCTTTAAAAATGAGCCAATTATAATAATTTGAAATATGCTATTAGAATGATATATCCCTCTTAACACGTTTTTAAATCTAGTTAAAAGTTTATGAAAATGGACGTGCCATTTATTTCCTTTCAATGTCAGGTCACTTCTTTTTTTAGGTTAAGAAGATGGCTTGTGGGGCACAGAATTAAGGGATGGATTTTTGCTTGGGTTTTTTACGGCAGTTATAGAAGACTGTTAAATCTATTTTACTTCCAACTTAGAGTAAGAACTTTGGAATCAGAATCACCTGACTATTGAAACTGAGGTCTGCTTATTACTTCCTTTATTAACTTCTGCTAATTAACATTTAATAAAGCCTCCATTACTTTATCTATTTAAAGAAAATAATAATACTTACATCATAGTGTGATTATAAAGATTAAAAATATAACTTTTATGTTGTTTAAAGACAGTGTCTGACACATATTAGATCCTCCAAACATGGTATCCATTTACTTCAAGGCAAATACCATTTCTACACTTTAGTGCAAGTACTATTTCTGTTCACAGTAAAGTTCTTCATTCTCAAAGAGTCTTTTGATGCTGTTTGTACAAATGTGACAGTTGAATAAGAATGCAACTAAGTAAATACTACTCTTTAGAAAAAATCTAAGAGTAGGTAGTTGCTTACTTCAATGCACTGGTTGAGATTAAGTGAATGAATGAACACAAATCAGCACTAGTTTTACTATCAAATTGTTGGCCTTCATTTTATGATGCTGACACCTAAGTAATTATATTTACATGAGAAAGGCAGTTTTTAAAAAGTGTAACCTATACAGTTTTATGATATAAAGGCCTAAGGAATGGTCAAGGATCTATTCTAATGCACTAATTTCCAAGATATGCTTGGCCAGTACTCTTTAAATCCACATTAATAAATCAAAAGAATATATCAGATAAAAGGAAATGAAGAGTTTTAGGGTGAATTTGCCTGAGGGATATTAGGAATTCTCTCGCTTTATTATGCAGAGAGGAAATATTATGTTGATCTTTCATTTGCCTTTCTAAAAGAAGTCATAAATATTTTATTCATTAATCTTCAGAATACCCTGTGACCAAATTGAACCAGAAGGGAAAAGTAAAGTTATTAAACAGACACAGATGTTCAAATGGTACCAAATGAATTCTTCATGAAAAGTTCAGGTGTATTGCTACTCATTAATTCATTCTCCAAATATTTATTGAATACCTTCTGTATGCAATGTGTGGTATTAGACCATGTGGGTAAGAAAAAATATATATGTGTTACCTAATGTCTGCACCCAAAGAATTATCAATTTAGTAAGGAGAGTAAAATGTAGCCTTAAATAATCAAAAAAAAATGTTGACATGTAATAGGGAATAGATGTAGAAAATAGTGTTTTTAGATGGGAGTTTATCCACTTTTGCTTACGATGTAACTACAACTTCACATAAAATCACCGCTTGAGAATGGTACATGCCCAAGTTAACAGGAAGAACAGTTCTCTTTCTTTGTAGTTCCCTCGATGGCCATGATCAAAAAACCACCATCTGGTGATAAGGGCAAGGAACTCAAGACTTCATCAAGTTGATCAGGCCAGTTTATGGGACCACGGTCTCCTTTGTAGGATGCTCTACTCAGATGTGTCTTATTCAACCTGGAGCATTCCGTAGCTGACACCAGGTTTGAAGCACTCCAGAAAGTGGTACCACAGTCTTGGAGCTCATGCCAGACTTAGGGTCCTGGTATTTCTGCTGAAAATGTGGCAATCAAACGGTAGTCTCTATCCACCCGTGCTTCTGTTGCCTCTGGTGTTAGAGGCCATTTTTGCCAATGGTCCTTCAACATCCTGTCTGGTCACTCATAGCTAGAGCTAGGGCTCAAGTTCCTTCCCAGATTGGCCTGGATTCCCACCATTCCAGCTTTCAGCTTTTCAGTTTTCTAGCTCGTTACCTTACACAACAGACATGTATCTGGGAGCCTGCCCGTCGTGCCAGCGTGGCTGAGTCAGGCGCCCCACATCTGTCATAGGCTGTTTGCACACCCAGCCCTTCCCCAGTGCCCTCAGGTCCTGTCTGGGCTGTGTCCTCGCTCAGCTGGGGATTGTTTTCTCTCACCTGACTCCACTTGGGCAGCCTCAGCCCCTCAGAGGTGTTCTGGATTGGAGACGTGATTGTTTTTCTCCTAGGAGTTTCCTTGGCCCTTTTGCAAATTTATCCACTTCCTCCACAGCAACTTTCAAGCCCCTGCTACTAAGGAAAGAAGGAAAGAGCGGTCTCTGTAAAATGTACAGTTGCTGTGGCCACCACAGAGATGGTGCAGAGTTGGCTTTCGTCTACTTAAGTAAAGAAAGAAAGAAGGTTATTTTGATGGTTCTACTCAGAACAAGAAATCCTACACCAAGAGTATTTGCTGTTTCTATCTTTCCACTTAGAGCTAAGTTAATAATAATAATTTTTATTATCTTTATTCTTATTATTATTTCAGCATCACCAAGTACTGGGCGCACCTGCTACAGTGATATAAGAATTTGACAGTTTGGTATGATTAGGAAAGAAATTTTGGAGGAGATAGTGCTTGAGCTGGATCTTAAATGTGAATTTGAACATAAAATAGCATTTTGATAAGACTAGCTGAGAGCAGGAAAGCCAAGTTGGAAGAAGAGAATGGAAAGCCTTTAGATGTTTTAAAATAACAGAGTGCAATACAAGTAATATTTACCATTTACTATGTATCCACTCTTTGTAGAGCATTCTGCCCTTTGTGGTGGTTATATAAAGACGTGCTTGCCTTACACTATTTCTAATTATAAAAAGTGCTGCAAGATGAGCATTATTTCTCACTTTACAGATGCTAGAACTGAGGCTCAAATATGCTTAGTATGTTGTCGAAGGACATTCAGCTAAGAAGGTGGAGGCTGAGCTTTAAGTCCAGGCCTTTCTAACTTGGTAACTTGTGCTCTTCCTGCTCCGCCCTGCTCCCAGGAGGCTCATGTGGTGGCTTTGTGCCCGTGCATTCAACTCCCTCCTGGGGGAGGCAGGAAGCTGTAATTCAAGCCTACAGTAATAATGTCTGGAAGTAGAATAGAGAGGGCTCAATGGAATGATTGAATGGGAAGGCCTTTTTAAGGTGAGAAGGAGAATAAGGAGACAAAAGAGACCTGAGCTTTCCAGCTTAGATGACCAGAAGGACACTAATGCTTTTAACAAAAATGAGGCTGTCTGGAGGAGGAGGTACCTTGGAAAGGGGATGGCATTGATAGCCGACATGTAGAATTTGAGATGGTAGTGATACCTAAAGGGAGCGGGGCCTGGCAATAAGTTGGAAGCCAGAATATTGTTTTTTATTGCAGTAGTGTCTCAGTTTCTTTTTCGGAAATAGGGGGAAACGTCCCAGAATCTATCGCCATATGGTTTGCAACCTTTCACAGAAAAGGGTCTAGCCAATCTGTGTGGCCATCCAGGCTAAGCAACCTTGAAAGTGAAAAATTTAAGTCCTTCTGAATGTCGGTTAAAGAATTGCTACATCTTTTACAGCCTTTGTTTCCCAGTAGTCACGCCAGAACAGCCTGAGGCTCCACACCAAATGTGTCTCGGGTTTTAGGAATATGCCTTGGGAAAAGAGATTTTAATTTGAATTCTGGTCCTGGCTTTCAAGGAAAATATTACTCCTGCTAAATGTTGCCTTTAAAAATCAACTTCTCAGACTCCATTCTCAGCCTTTAAATATTTATTCTTCTCTTCAAATCTTTTACTTTATCAAAGGGAAAGGGAAATGAATAAGTGATAAATTAAAGACTGTAAAATACCTTTAAAATATGAACTTCTCTAGCCTCTGAGGCAGGTGCACATAAATTTAACTGACAAAAGTCATGAATAGGTTTCTAGATTTGAGAGTCTCCTAACCCAAAATGTAAGTAAATTTTAAGTATATTTGAAACAATCAAAATCACAATAAGATAAACACAGGTGTTACTCATGCTTTTAAAAGCATCATAAATATTTAGACTATTTAATATCATTTAAATTTTATTGTATAGATGATGCATACTGTAGGAAACTTGTAAACTAAAAAAAAATGTGGAAGAAAATTAAAATTTTCTATTCATTAACACACCCAAGCCAAGAGAATGACAACTAACAATTTAGGGACCAGTAGAAGCTCTCTTAACATACCCTCCCATAACTGATTCACAAAAATAACCAAAGCTCTCTATCCATTGGTTAAAACAAATTGACCGATGTCCATAGCAGCCTGAAATCTCATTGCTAATAGGCTACTCCATCATGCTTCTGTATTTTGCTCCCACAGTTGGGTGTTCTTTGAAAAGGTCAATAATGTTTCTTCTAAAACCAGTTAATGCTTGTTGTACTTATTAATGACTAATTCAATTAAATATTACATAAAATAATGAAATACAAGGGCAAAACAGAAACTTGTTTCTAAGAAAACTAAGATGATTACACTGAAAAAACTTGATAAAGGCAAGCCATCTAAGATTTTTTTTTATATATTAATGTGAGCAAGAGAGATCTAAAAGGTAGATTCTACACATAGTTTGCTTTGCAAGTATCTCTTTATTTTTTGTTCAGTTAAAAGAAACTGAAGCTTGGAAATCATGGATAATCTGTTATGTTTGAGGCTTATGTGAAACAGGAGAGGAATTTCAATCAGCAGACCCTGAAAAGGATCTTGTCGCTACATTAATATATATTTAGAGATAAATTTATAGTTAGATATGCCACATTAAAATAAAAATTTTAAAGCATATATGCTTTAACCAACCATCTTAATTAACTGACCAAATATTAGCTTTGGTTGCTTTGGAAAAGAGATCATATATTTATCTCTATTAATTTTCCTGTGCCCTTGTACATATTTCATTAAAAATAGGTATATGCTGTTTGCATGACGTTTTCTTCAAGTTAAACTATTATTTCTTTAAAATCTGCTATGTGTTAGGCATTGTTCTTGACATGGGGATATAGTGGTAAACAGATAAAGATGGAATTTACCTTCTATTTGGTAAATAGAAGAGATAAATGAAAGAAAACATGTTAGGGTAAGAAGCCAGAGAGTGACTATGTGTAGAGAGGGCACTTTAACTAGGGTGTTGGTAGGAGATGATGTGTGGGATAGACCTACATAAGGAGAAATAAGTAGTCATGCACAGATTTATCAGAAGAGCATCCTAGGCAGAAGGAACAAGTCCAAAGTCTTTGAGATGGAAACAAGCAAGTTGTGTCTGAGGGGAAGAAAGGTGACCTATCAGTGTGCTGGATGATTTGGAGTGAGAGGGAAAATGATGGAAGATCAGAGAAGTGGCCATGAGACATATCATTTAGGTCTCCGAAAGACATGTAAGTTTGGATTTGATCTAATTGCAGTGGAAGACCTAGAGGACTTTAGAGGGATATAATTTGATTCAGGCATTGGGATGATGCCTGTGGCTTCTGTGTGACAATAGAATGTAGGAAAGAAGAATAAAAGTGGGGAGAAGAGCTAGACAGCTATGTCAGTAATGCTGGTGAAAGATGTTGGTGACTTGAACTCAGATGTTAGCAGTGGTGCTGGGAAGAGTGATAGAATTTGAGATATAGTTTGAGGTGATATCCACAGGATTCACGAATGGGTAAATTGGGGGGATGGGGTTGAATCAAGGAGGATATAGCCGTTATTGTCAGTGCCTTACCCATATCCCTCTGACTTTATGGTTCAGGGTGCCCAGAAGACTTCTGGCGACCATACCTGCTTCTCTGTGTCTAAGGACTTTTTCCAGAGGGCCGCTCTCTTACATGTCTAGCAGACTGGAAGTACTGAGCAATTAAGGTCCCTCCCTCACAGCCCCAAGAAGCCCATTACCAATGAGAATGAATGTATCAATATCCTAGCTCCCTCAGTCTTAGAGTGAGATAATTGTGCAATGTGCACTTTGTATAATTTCTCAAAATTTCCCTGTGAGATCAAACTCCATTCACACATTGTGGTATCTGGCATAATCACCATTTATTAACTGCTTTCCCGTCCTTATATCATGTCTTCCCTTCCTTGTTTGTCTTCCCTGCAACTCCCAAATAATCTACTTGTACTGAATGCTTGTTTCAGGATCTACTTCTGTGGGAACCCACACTGAGACAGAAGACTTCTAGGTTTTTAAAGTCTGAGAAAGTTGATGGAAATGGGGCCATATACTGAAAACACAGAATAGTTAAGAAGATGATTTGGAAGTGAAAAAAAACAACGTACCCTTTTGATACATTATGTTTGAATTGCCTATTAGACTTTCAAGTGGAGATATTTTGTTTTGTTCACTACTGTATTTTTTGTGCCTTAACAGTGTCAGACACATAACAGGCACTCAATCAACATTTGTTGAATGAAGGAAAGAATTATTTGGGGAATGAATGATTTTCAGATGACAAATGTTTTATGAGTTTGAAACTCAGGTGAAAGGTCAGGACTGGAGTACAGATTTGTGAGTCAACAGAATATGGATGATATTTAAAGCCAAGGAACTAGAAAAGGTCATCTAAGGACACAATGTGGACAGAGAGGAGAAGAAGGCCAAGAACTGACCTGAAAAGTGAGGAAGAGAAGGAGGAACCAACAAAGATGATTGAAGAGAGATGTGCAGTAAGAAAGAATCTGATTTTATGAAAATCTAGAGAAGAAAGTGTTTCGAGAATGACAGAGTAGTCAACTGTATTAAATCATGCTACTAACACTGTTCAAGTATGGTGAGGTTAGAGAATTGTCATTAGATAAAACACATATGTACTTGCCTTTACAAATGGGTATTGGTCGTAACTTGTCACTAGTTGTTAGGAAATTTTCTTTTAATGTCCATCTCTTTTTATAATAGAATAGTGTTACTTTAGAGGGAATAGAAAAATCTTTCTGGACAATGCATATGTTTCAAGTGGTGACAAATTGAAGGAAACGAAATTTGGTAAAATGTATCAAATTATATGTAAAATAAAACTAGTGACAGTTAATGTAAGAATTTGCTGTTTTAATATTCTACCAGTGTAAGACAGCAATCATTTATAATTACCAAATGACAAAGTTACATGTGGTAAAAAATATTTTGCGTACCAATTAATTTCTCCATATACTTTGATGCTCTTTAAATATTAAATATTGACTATACAGTTTTTGAACTGCATTGTTTCTGTTTCTTTAATGAGCTATTTAAAATAAATTCTTTAAAAAGTGCAATAATAAAAAAATAAATCAACAGCATTAGGAAGTATATAAAGAGACATACAGACTTCCAATCTTCTTGCTAGTGTTGTATTCAATATTTTGCCATCATCAAAATGTACCCACAGGAACACAGCTGGATGGAATATCTTTCTGTGATCTTTCGTAGCTCTGTGCTGCCCTGTAAATGACTCAGCTATGAATCAGTGAATGTGCTTCAGGCTTTGATTTTTGTTTTTAGTTCAAAGATGAACACCATGAGGACACCACCCAGAGAGAGACTGATCATGTTTTGTTTCAGATCTCTTATAGTAAAAGTTGAATTTTCTTGTCTTTGTTCTACCAAATACCTTCTATACATATGATAATTAAAAAAAAATGTTTTGAATATCTTAGAGAATATTAAAATTAAAATAGATTTCCCCACCTTCTAAAAAATCTAATACCATCTCAAGACATGTCTGTTGGCATATTTATTATTCAAAAATATTATTTTCTCTTACTGTTGTATATTTGCAAACATACACCGATACTATGCAGAGCATTAACTAGTTTTTAATTTTACAATTAAAAATATATCAAATATTATGTCTGTTTTGGTTCTTCATGAAGTAAATGCGGAGATGAGACTAGATGTAAAACAGACTTATCAGTAGATGTGCCTGTGAAGGACAAAGAAGGAGGAAGTTAGAATATATAGAGAGCCTTCAGATTGGCGTTGCAGATCTGAAATCTGTGGAAGGAGAGAGGGAAGTTGGCACTGCAATGAAGAAATTCTTAACCATGTCAAAGAGCTTCCGACCAGAGGGCTTTTGCATCAAGCAGGAATGGCCTGGTTCTAGTAAGCCTGCCAAGCTCAGTCATTGGCTGGGAGCAACCCTGGAGAAGTATGGCCTGGGGAACATAGTGGTGTATATGAAGGTGCATAAGCTGGAGGCTGTTCATCAGCTAAGTTCCAAGTAGCAGCTTGTCTTGAAGGAAGATTTGAGCAGGGCATCTCCATGGCCATCACACATACATATTTCGGACCTTTTAAAAAGTGGAGTTATTGTCAAAGGTGATGTAGATTGTCTTTTTTTAGTTTCCTTAGTTCATAATGCCCACCCCTAACTTACCATGTGCTATGTGTTATCAGGTGGGACACTGAAAATGGATTGTGTAGCTACATCACAGACTTGGATTAAAAACAACAACAGTTATGGGGCCAGCTCCGTGGCCAAGTGGTTAAGTTTGAGCACTCTGCTGTGGCGGCCCAGGGTTCGGATCCTGGGCGCGGACATGGCACCGCTCGTCAGGCCACATTGAGGCGGCATCCCACATGCCACAGATAGAAGGACCTGCAACTAAGATATACAACTGTGTACAGGGTTGGCTTGGGGAGATAAAGCAGAAAAAAAAAAAAAAGATTGGCAAAAGTTGTTAGCCCAGGTGCCAATGTTAAAAAAAAAACAACAGTTAAATAAATAAATAAATCTCAAAACGTATGTCCTGACTATAGGACAATGTAGTCTTATATGTGTTTGCAAATGAATACAGATGTTTTAATTGGACACATAATACTATTAACAAACTAATTCAAAATTATAAGAAGGTTATTATATTTCAATGAGCAACACCCAGCAGTATTCAACAAAATAGAGAAACTTGTAAGTAAGCATGATAAACAGTACAATCAGATTACAAGGCGCATAGGTTTAATAATTGAGTTAAATGACCATAGCCCTATGATCTATACATGCATTATGTGTTCTTAAAGAATTGTGATAGTACAGTCCCTCTGAAACTAAAACTCTACAGTGGAAAGAGTGAATAGGTTCTTCTACTCAGGGAGCTCTGAAAGGTACTTATGTTATATTAATTAATAGATCATAATTGAGTCTTTGATTCACAAAGGTTGCTGGGTCTTTCAATATTTCTAGATGATAATTTATTATAGCTATTTTAAAATTAGTTATCATTGTGCAGTAATAATAGCTTAAAACTCAATAACAGATTATAGTGAGTGTTGATTGTGTGTCAGGCATTGTTGTGGGTACTGCTGATACACGGGGGAAGCAAATCAGATGTTTTCCTTTTCCTTACTGGTTAGTTGAAATTTCACTTATTCACCCCTTGGGCAGATAGAATGTGTGTTTTCCAAGTTTTCTTCTGGGCACTGGGGATACTACAGTAAGTAAACAAAACAGATAAAATAAATTAATGAAAAACTAAATAAACAAGTCCCAAAATACAAATGGCTAACAGCTGTGTAAACTTCCTTTGTAGATAGAATCTTCTATTTTGTGTTTAACACTACTGAATTCTCAAAACAGATATAAGATTAAGTTTGAAAAAGGCAACATTAGTTCTAATGTTATAAGCGTGGGAGACCAAATTAATGGTGCTATTCACAGAAATATGGGGATTAGAAACATTTTATGGGAGATGATTGAGTTACATCAGGATACAAAAAAAACCAACCCACTACTGAATTCTTCAATGGAGTTTAGTTTCGACTACAAAAAGAACTCAACTTGAGATATAGAATGTTTAAAAGACAATTACAGTTTCTTTGAAGAGTTCTATTTTTGAAAAATAAACTGAAATAAGCATCATTCAACATTTCTTATTTGACACTTAGAATATCTTTAAAATATATCTCAATCAATTGCTTTTTCTGATAATACATTTTTAAAAATCAAAATAATATATAAAATTGGATAATACAACTTTTCAAAGATACTTACATTAACAGTTTAATACACATTCTTCAATAATTTTTAGCACATCAATCTACCCACACATATATTTTTAACATGAATTTAATTTCACTATACATGGTGTTCAGAAAGTTGGCTTTTTCATCTAATATTTATGAGTTCATTGTCACTTTTCTTTTACTTACCTTATCTTTTTAAATTTCTACATAGAGTCTAATATATAAGTGTATGATAATTTACTGATAATGTTTAGGTTGTCCCCTTAATAAACAATCCTATGGAAAATGTTTTTATATTTATAAATCTCCATAAATGTATTTATTTTTCCTTAGGATAAATTAGCAATGGTACACTTGATCAAAGTGTGTGTATGTTTTAAATTTTGATATGTATTTCCAGATAACTCTTTTAACCTCATATAATAGTTTTCCAGTTTTCCTTTATTATGGTTTGAATTGTGTCTCCCAAAAAGATATTTTGAAGTTCTAACTCCTAGTTCCTATGAACATGACCTTATTTGGAAATAGTCTTTGCAGATGTAATCAGGTTAAGATCATGTCATTAAGAGTGGGCCCTAATTTGATATGGTTAATGTCCTTGTAAGAAGAGGGAAATTTGAACACAAACTCACATACACGCAAAGGAGAACACCACGTGAAGACACAAACAGGGAAAACAGATGAAGATGGAGGCAGAGATTGAAGTTATATGGTTGCAAGCCAAGGGGTACCAAGGATTACCAGAAACTAAAAGAAAGGTGTAGGCATGGAACAGATTCCTTGCCAGATCCTTCAGAGAGAGCATGGTGCTGCAGACACCTTGAGTTTGAACTTGTGGAGGACTTCTGGCTTCCAGAACTATAAGAATAAACTTCTGTTTTTGTATGTGTGGAAGATTTGCCCTGAGCTAACATCCATGCCAATCTTCCTCCACTTTGTATGTGAGACACCTCCACAGCATGGCTGATGAGTGGAGTAGGTCTGTGCCGAGGATCCAAACCCATGAACCCCGGGCCACCAAAGCGGAGCACACAGAACTTTAACACTTGGCCACAAGGCTGGCCCACTACACTTCTGTTTTTTTAAGCCATCTCAGTTTGTGATAATTGTTCAGGCACCCCTAGGAAACTCGTACAACCTCTGACAGTATTTGAGAGTGCTTCTTTACCCACACTCTTTCCAGATTGAGCACACTTACTATTTTATTCCTTTTATCAATGAGAAAAGTAAAATTAAAAAGATGCTTTCTATCTCTTTAAACTATGTGAAACTCATTATGCAGAAGGCAGAAAATTACTGTATCATTTGTATATACATATATTTATTTATACTTTTATTTATCTAACTATCTACCAATCAACCTGCCTATCAATTCTTCACTTTGTCTTATAAAAGGACTTAAGCAGCTGTTCTCTAGTTAGTGTAGGAAAAATGCTATAAAATTAAAGGAAGGGGAATTTCTATTAAATAAATAGGTAGCTAAGCTCGGATGTCATCCTCTCAGCTGAATAACTGGGCCTTGCAAGGTCTAGGTATTTAAGCTTGGCTCTAGTAGTGACTGGATTGCAGGGTTAAAACCTTATGTTTGTGGTTTCTGGCTAGCCTCTTATCTCTTTGCTTCAGGTTTTGGCACAGACAGGATGGCAGAGAATCATCTGCTATTTCTATGGGATAGAAGGCAGAGAATTCTTGCCATTAATGCTCAGCCGTGCTCTCGCAGGAGTTTGCCTATGCTGCTGAAATATGCAGTTACTTCTAGATGAGAAAGAGCTTTCTGACAGTGTCAGTTCAGAGATGTTCTGGGTTTGTCCTTAGCCTCTGGGGATTATATCATGAGAGGTAAAACCTCCTACAAAACATTCATCAATGCCACTGTTGGAGATAGTTGGTTTTAGGTTGATTTGATCAGAATGACATTTACTGTGTTTTAAGTACAAGAAGAGCTCACTGATGAGTTCTCGTTGTGGAGTCTTTTCAAATAGAAAACATTTAAAATGTCGTCTCCTGGGATGATGAGACAGTTACAGAGTGTGAGGCAGTAATGGTGAAATGAGACAGCAGGGGATTCGCAGCCAGAGACCTGAATTCCAGTCCTGGTTTTGCTGCTTACTCACTCTGTGTCTTTGGAAAGTTGGCTTCAACCTGTTTTCTCATCAGTCAGGTGGGCTTATAGAGGATATCACAAAAGGTGACTGTGAGGATCAAAGGAGACCCCATTTATGCAAAAGTTTTGAAACACCTACTGCTAAATAGATGTAAAATGTTTTCAGATGTAGAATTTTAGTTTAAATCAAGAGTGATTGGACTTTATGGCCTGTAATTATTTCTTCTCTCTTTTATAAATCTTTGAGGGGCCAGCCCCGTGGCCGAGTGGTTAAGTTCGCAGGCTCCGCTTTGGTGGCCCAGGGTTTCACTGGTTCAGATCCTGGGCACGGACATGGCACCACTCATCAGGCCATGCTGAGGTGGCATCCCACATAGCACAACCAGAAGGACTTACAACTGTAATATACAACTATGTACTGGGGGTCTTTGGGGAGAAGAAAAAAAAATCTTTGAGTCATATTTAATCTATAGATTAAAAACAAAATAAAAACTCTATAATAACTAAAAGTTTGTTTGATTGGGGCTGGCTTTAGACAGAAGAGATTTATCATTGAGGGTTGCTCATAGCCCCTCCTTGGCTCACCCAGCCTTTCAATCCCAGGGAATAAAGGGCTCATTCTAAACCTGAGGTCTATGTATGCCAAAGGAGACAGACTGATAACTAATAATCTTGATACAATATCTTTGCAGGGTTGATAATTGGAAAAACTATTTAAATATAAATCTGCCTTGATCTATCTCTTCTCAACCAGTGCTTTCTCTACCTGCTGCCTAAAAATTGATAGACATTTTGACGGTTGAGTTGACACCTCAAAGCAATTTTTGTGACACATTACCTTCGATTCCTAATGTTAAACCAGGAAGAAAAGAAATGAGTCAGCACCATCACAGACTTAGACTTCAAAGTGGAGGATGGACTCCAGGTGCCCATCCTCCTACACTTAGAAAGAGGACTGTATCCACGCTTCCCTTTTTCTTTATTCTCTGTGACAAGTTTCCACTGTAAAATGGAAGAAATGTTTCTTCCCTCAGGAGAAGATTTACTGTGTTGGAATATTGGAGTATTCCTATTCCTTTGCCTCCACATCTATATTTGATAGATCCCTTCTTGTCACTGAGGGATCACATGGAGTATCACACTTCCTCAGACATTTCCTGACCATCTACTTCAATGCAGGCACACTCCCTCTTAGTCACTGTGCTGCCACCTGCTTTACTATCCTCACAGCTTTTATTCACTTATGTGTTTACTGTTTAATGTTTCTCCTGCCAATAGAAGATCCACAAAAGCAGAGATCTTGCCTGTCTTAGTTACCAGTGTAGCCCCTGCTTCTAGAACAAACTCACTTATTGAGTGAATAAATGAAGGAACTTCAGTTTCATCATCTGGAAAACAGAGATAACATCTACTTCATAGGATTCTTAAAATGATCATATGAAACAATAAATTTAAACACGTGTAAAACATTTACCACGGTGCCTAGGGAGTACTGCAGAAATGCTGATGGTTGAGGGAAATGTAGACTCACATTATGTTTCAAAAACAACTATCCAGAAGAGGAAAGTTGAAGCACCAGGGTGCAAACACTATTTTATTTTCTGTGGGAGAAATGAGGGAAATTGAGACACAGAGGGAAAGGATGATTTAAGTTGGTATATTTAGATTTACATCCAATTTCTTAGCCTTAGAATAATTGTGAAAACCATCTTATTTGACTCAGGCCGTTTCTGTCTTGCTTTACTTTGGCACCCAGTTGGGGTTCTAGTAATCTTGAGGTTTCTATTCAATGGATAGAAACTTGCTGGTGTGGACACCCTCAGATGGCCACCCCCTTTATGAGTGTTGCATTTGTAAGGATTTTCTAGAACAGTAGGAATCACTGAGGCAATGATAGGAATGCACAAGGGAAATGCACACCTTTTCTAAGTTGGTTTTTACTATTGCACCTATTTATCCCAGTTAACATTTGCTATTTTCTACATTGGCAGCTTAATTGACTGCTGAATTTTAGAAGAAAAACTATGAATGTTTATGAGTAAAATTAGAAAGACTTAAAACATTCTTCAAGGTAGATTCAATGTGATGATGAAATTCACTGACAATATAGTAAATACAATGCCAAATATATAAAAAATCCCACAAAAGAACTTTTTAAAATCATTCTGAGCTTATGTTTTGTCCATCTGTGTCCTAAATTTGGTTCCACAATTTGAGATACAAAAAATTCATAATTTTAATTTAAAGTCTGGTGAGAAATATTCATGACAATATGCTTATACATGTTCCCTCTAAATGTGTGGTAGTAATATTAACTATTAATAAACTGCATAATGCAGAAATTTACATTAAAGGAGACAATTGAATTTAAATAGCTTTTTCCTCACTTATGTTTTACTTTCTTGGGAAGCCAACGACTGATATCCAAATCTTCTGAAGCAAAACATCAAAATAAAATTCCTTTAATGCTGTCATGAGAATTTGAATGTCAAAGGGCATTATTGAGTTACATGTAAGATCAAAAGAGGAAGTGTGTTATGTTTGCTAAATCAGAATTAGTAGAGAATTTCCACTTAAGAGTTGAACCTAAAGTATCATAACTAAAAACATATAGTGGCATTTTCATGTATTCTGGGCACACGAATCAGCAACAATTGGCCAAAATTATTGCACGATGAAAGCTAGCAAGCAGGATTTTTTTTCTCAAAAATACTAGACTGTGACATTATACTTGACATTTAGAAAGCTTCTTATAGTAGTTTTTTCTATCAATATTTCTACAGTAATTTGATACTAAGATCATATTTATTTTGTTTTCCAAATTTCCTTCAACTGCTAAAATGCGAACTATAAATTATCCCTTTGATAGGTCAAATTAATCACTCCAAATGACTGAATAAATTTGCAACCAAGCTGAAATTAGAATTTTCAATCATGATTAGAAACATAATTGAAAATGAGTGGAGTCAATCATAGAAAAAATTATATTTAGCTCCTCAATGCATGAAGTTCTTTTGTTTGGGCCATAGGATTAGAGTTGACTGCTATCATTTAGGACCTTTATATTCTATATGTGATCCACTGACCAGCAGCATCAGTATCAATGAAGAAATACAGAATCTCAGGCTCTACCCTGGACCTACTGAATCAGAATCTGCCTTCTAGCAAGATCCCTAGTGATCTGCATGCCCATTCAAGTTAGAGAAGTACTGATTTAGAAGATCGCTATACACCTTCTCATTTTTTTCCTGTATGTAATGGATGTGAACTACTAGCCAAGGTGGACTGCAATAAAAATATTAATCTTGTCATAAATGTCAAATATCCATTAGGCTTTCTATATCTATCTGAGGATGAGAAAGCCAGATTCCCAAGAGCGAGCTATGCAATATGCATTTTATTTTCCGCTAAGTAAGTATTGATATTTTGTTACTAGTAAGGATTTAAAACTATCTAAATGCTTTGCTGAGGTGACAAAGCGTTTGTGGGCAACAAGGTATCAGAGTTGAATTTTCGCTCTTATCACCATCGGGGGACACAGTATTCTCACATGCATCCGATGTCATTAACTGACTAGAAAATTCCTCCTCAAACCAGTGTTCAGCAACACACTATTCAGATCTTATTTACAGTTCCCAACTGGATTTCAGGTATAAGACTGTTGTCTGTTTTAAAATTCACCCCAAAGGGACAATAATTAAATTAATCATGTAATCAGAACTCTTTTTTCCTCAGATATTTTATATGCTTCCTCAAAAAAGTAGTTCTTCAAAAGACTAGGCCTATCTCTATGCTAATATTGGGTTGACTGTATAAGCAAACATACTTTCAAGATGTTTGGTAAAGATCAGAGAAAAAAATATCCTCCAATTTTCCATTTTACAGTGGAAACTTGTCACAGAGAATAAAGAAAAAGGGAAGCATGGATACAGTCCTCTTTCTAAGTGTAGGAGGGAAATCTGTCAGAAAAAAAGATGGCTATGACGAAAGGCCCACCGTCGTTTAGGTTGTGATTGTTCATTTTAAAAATAAAAATTACACTAGTGTTCTACTTAGCGTCATAATCTCTGTCATCATTACTGATTTGTATGCAGGCAAAAAACCTCTTGACCTTTTCTTTTGTAAATTTTATAACTCATCTGAATGCTGTTTCCTTAAGGCCTTATTAAATGATACCATTTCTTTCTTGATAACTCAGAATGCTAACTTCCTTCAGATAATTGGGTTAGTGGAGACCCAAGTCAATAAGATACTTTGTGTATAATTATATAATGTTATAAGTTCTATTTCATAAAATAAATAGATGTTACTCAAGAAACATATGTATCAAAGGAGAGACTCAAAGTGGGTTTTATCATCTTTTAGAATGAAGTTTATTAAGCTATAAGGATGTTCATTGAATGATGATGATAAATCATTTCCTTTTCATTGAAGCTACTTTGACTTTTCCATTCCAGCTACTTCTCAGTCTAAGTCTGCATGATGAGCAGCTATTTCTTGCTAACTTCTGTTCTGGTATTTAAACTATCTCTTTGGTAATCAGGAACTTTTGATTTTTCCTCTAATGACAATGATTAGAAAGAAGCAAACTTATAGTTACGCTTGTGACAGAGAAAGTTAAACCTTCTAATCCTTGTCTTTGTAAATATCTATCTTGAAGCAAACAGAAAAACCTAGCTGTCCTTTGTCCCCTTGTTCTCTATTCTCTAAAAAGTGAAAATGGGATAAGAGTGAAGTATATAGCACCCTAAAAACCCTACGCTTGACTTAAGGATTGTTTTCCTTCCTTTATATTAAATTAAGTTAAAATTAGAGCCCTCTTTTTATTTAAGCCATCAGATGAAGTTTATTGCTTTCAAAACTAAGCTTTCTTCTTAGTGAAATAAATTTCCCTCCTTCTTTCTTATATTGAAACACAAAGAAATATCTAATGCATTTTAGAGTAGCGTATTCATTTGTTATTTACAGGGGTCATCCAGAGTGGAGGTCGATTGCCAGGGCACTCCTCCTGAGCTGATAAAGCATATTAGAATCTGTAGGAGAAACAGGAGATGTTTCCCTCAACTGTTGGGAAGTTCTTTTTCAATATGAGGAGAACAAAAATGACCCTACTTCCAAAATTAAAGTGTCAGTCATACCTCCAAAAGTAAAATTAAAGTGAATTAGCAAATCAATTTTTATGATAACTATTGGAAACACTTTCCACAAGACTTTTGTGGTCTTTTTTTGATGAGCTGTTAGTAACCAGAAATGAATATGCTTTTTGATCCCTTGACGCCCATGCTTTTAACAAATTGATGTGTCTTACTCCACGTTTCTTTCTCTAAGAAGAGCGTTCATTTAGCACTTTGAGTTAAAAAAATGGCTTTAAACTTTTATTCTAGAGAAATTCCTTGAAAAATACTATTTTGACATTAACTTTTGAAATGTTCTCTCCTAAATTATCCACTAGGTTTTTCTCCTCGGAGGCTCACTTTTGAGATGATCACACATAACTGCTCATTTGTTTTTGCTGCAGCATCTGTTTTCAATTTTAAGTTTTATCATATACAATGTCTAATGTCACTTTTAACACTTCTTAATTCCATTCGGTTTGTCACGAGGCCCACGTTTTGCTGCCATTTTGTTTCTTTTTATCTTTAATGTAGTTCACCTCTCCTCTTAAAATTCTTCAGAATGATTATTGCGATTTTGAATTCCAAATCCAAGGACTTGATTTTAAAGTAAACTATGATATAAAGCAAACAACTTATGATGATATTAAACACACTAAAGTAATTTGAAGTGTTTCCCAAGTTTAAATAGGAATTATAATGTAAGGAAATACATTAATATAATAATGTATAAACTATGTTACTCAATATTAACAGTATACTTTGAATGGCTTCAATATTGACTCTAATATTATTGTATTAAAAAAACTGTTTATAATATACAACTGAAATTTCACAAGATTGTAACCTATCATTAACTCAATAAAAAATTAAAAAGAAAAGGCAAAAAAAACCAAAACAAAATAAAAATAATAAAAAAAAAAACCTGTTTAGGGCCCGGCCCAGTGGCACAGTAGTTAAGTTCACGTGCTTTGCTTTTGTGGCCTGGGGTTCACGAGTTTAGATCCCTGGCGCCATCCTACACACCACTCATCAAGCCATGCTGTGGTAGGTGTCCCCCATATAAAGTAGAGGAAGATGGGCATGGATGTTAGCTCAGGGCCAGGCTTCCTCAGCAAAAAGAGGAAGATTGGCAGCGGATGTTAGCTCAGGGCTAATCTTCCTCAAATAAAGAAATAAATTTTAAAAACTGTTTAAATTCACTTACAGGGTTAGGAAATGAATAACAAAATGAATTCAGACAAAAGTATCATAAATATAGGCTTTGCCTGAAATGTTAAAGGTGAAATTCAGGAATTTTCATAAAGTTTCCTTTTCAATTTCTGTTCGGCTTCAGAAATGTCATTGAAAATCTGACATTTGCTAGACTCTTTGGTGGGCACAGACTAAATAAGATGAAACGATATAGCATATATCTAGGTGTCGTGGACTAATGAGTGAATAGTTCTTAAACAAATAAATGTCATTCAGGGTGCTAAGTGCTCATGGAAATAGAGTGCGTGATAGAGGCAGTCTAGAGAGTGTGGTCTGGGCTGAAGGGAGGCCTCCCAGAGGCTGAGCCGGGACTTGGAGGGTGAGTTCAGGGGCAAAGGGAAAGGCAAGGCTGTTGGGGAGTGTTTGAGTCAGAGAATCAGGATTATCTCAAGTCATGGAGGTACATAGCCATACAAAATACCTAGGACACTGCCCATAGGCTACTCTGGTTTACATCTAGGAATTTAAAGAGCAAATCAACATCTTTAAATATACCAAGAATAAAATATAACCCCAAAACTGCCCATAAATACTTAAGATATGTAGGAGTTCTTTTGATCTTCATTAATCCCATTATGAAAGAGAATTCTTTCTTTTTTCTTTTTTTTCTTTTTTTGAGGAAGATTAGCCCTGAGGTAACTGCTGCCAATCCTCCTCTTTTTGCTGAGGAAGACTGGCCCTGAGCTAACATCCATGCCCATCTTCCTCTACTTTATATGTGGGACACCTACCACAGCATGGCGGGCCAAGTGGTGCCATGTCCCCACCCGGGATTGGAACTGGCGAACCCCAGGGTGCCAAAGTGGAACATGCGAACTTAACTGCTGCGCCACCGGGCCGGCCCCCGGAAAGAGAATTATTTCTAATGTGGCAGCCAAACCAGCACACTTGCAAGTGGAGGCAGGAAGATGGAAGAAGGTTGAAAAGAAACTGTTGAGATTCAATAACAAATGTGGAAGAACAACGAAAAGGGAACGTGATACTTTGCTTCTAATTCCAGTTCAGTTCATCAACCTGCTTTGTGTTCTTAAAGAAGTCATACTTGCCCCTGTGTTTCTGAAATATAGAATAATATTCGGCCTAAATAAGTAGCGTGTGTGTATGTGTTAACAAAATTGTGTTATTCAAGTGTTAAAAATTGATTGCCTTCATTGGAAATCCTGAAAGCAGTCTTGAAATCCAACCTTCTTACTCACAGTCCCTCATCCTCCGGCTGCCCCCACCCCAGCCCCCTCTACCTGTTCCTCTTCTCCATCCCTATTTTTCTATCTTTCTACTTTTTCCTTCCTATGTCAATTCTTGAACATCTATGGATAAACCTAAGGCTTCATGAATACAATTTGAAAATTATTTGCCCAGGTAATTTATAATGTTCTTTTAGACAGTGTTTTTTCATACCTGAATGGTGTTTAGTTATGAATTAATAGTAAAGGGGAGAAAAGGAACACAGTACAGAGGTAATTTTGGGGACAGTGGCAAAACACCTAATCGGGTTCAGTTAGACGTTTCCTTTCAGCAGAGGCAAGATGTAATGAAAAGGAAAGGTATGGAATAATAGAAGGCAATAACCAGGGAAGGTTCTAGAAGTTCTGATGTTCTGATTGATTAGAAAAGTCATTAAGATACAATTAAATATAGAGCTAAAATAGTAATCATAAGTACCTATTCATTGATTCCTTATTATGTTCCAGATACTTCAAATATTTTCATCTTGTTTAAATATCCAACCACCCTAGGGTAGATACATTAATTGCTATTTGCAGAGAAAGTTCTGTGAGTAAAAAGGGTGAAAGAATGATTTCTTATTAACTCTATTGACAACCTATGGAGCGACAATGCTTTTGTACTAGGTCCTTATGCATTTTGATCTTAATCCTTACAGCCTACGAAACATTTAAAATAGGCACAATTATTCCCATTTTATAGCTAAAAAATTGAGATTCCAAAAGGTTAAATTAATTGCTCAATGCGAGCACATCTGGCTCCTTCTCCAGTGCCCTTTCCTCCCTAAACTTTACTGCCTCCTTAATCTCCACAGGAATCATTTTCCCCTTTCTATCAGCCTTCAAAAGCTTGTTGATTGCTCTCTAATTATAAATACTTGCAGAAAAGTGTGTAAATTGATATGCAAATGATCTTTTCCCCTTAGCAAATTAGCACTTTACTTCCATCTAATTAAGTAGCTTTGTGGAGGAAATGGATTTTTGAAAGAAGAATGAAAAGTGTTTGGATTTGTGCTGGAGGTGTTTCTGGTTTAGCAAGCCTTGTGAATGAGGTTGAGAGAAATGAGTCGTGAGTGGGAGCAAACAATGAAAGCAGAGAAAAAAGGCAAGAGGTTCGATGAGATGAGAAAAATTTAAGTGTAATGGCTGACAAACCTTCATGGGAAAATAACCTGCCTCTCATCTTTCATTCTTTCTCTAATGGTAACACTTCTTTTAAGGAAAATAAAACTTTAATAATAAGAAAGTTCTATTTCCTCTCATACTTCTGAGTGTTAACACTGACATATCATTCATGGGAAATGGATATATTCATGTGTGAATTACTAATTTTGTAAAGAGTTCAGAATTTAAAGGATGTATTTTTAATTAGAAAAAAATTGATTCCTTGAATATATTACAAGAATTTTCCTTAGAAACAAGTCATTTGTCGCAAAGAGAATTGTTAAAAGATAAACTGAGGGATATTAAAAATTTTGAGTTTTACTTGAGCAAAAATCGATTTGAATCAGGCTGCATGCAATCTAGCAAATAGAAAGGAGCTGTACAAAATGAAAGACTCATAGGCAGAGGGGAGTGGGGACAAGGAAGTTATACTAGGCAAGAGAGTGGCTTGGTTATTGCAAGAGTACTTTCCTTTAGGAGATGTCAAGGGTCCATCAGGCAGATTATCTAACTAGTACTGATCAGGCGATTCCTGCTTGACTAGTTTAAGGCACCATTTCTGGCAGAGCCGAAACCGTAATTAAGAGTTAATTCTCAGTTTGGTGAGGTGGGACTTAGCATAAGTGACTCCATTTTGGGCCTGTTCTCTTGTTTTTAACAGAATTAATGGTATAAACTTCTGCCTATATATATATATATATATATATATATATATATGTTTAGAAGGATTAAGATCAAGGAGTGTGTGTGTGTGTGTGTGTGTGTATAAATACACTTCTTTCCATGATGGTACTGAAGCAGTTGCCTGAATGTTATCTTCAATATTTGACGCCAAAGAGGAATTCAGAATTTATGTTTTAAATGTGTAAGTACATGAATAAATAGTACCAATTTAAATTTTATCAATGAAAGTAAGGCAACTGATATTCACAATAATATATTAAATCCATAATAATCCTCCACAATTGATTTATGGATTTAGCAAAAGTCGTATGTGTTTGGGGAAAGCCTTTGGTCTTTGTTAAACTGTGAGACCCAGGTTCGTAAATATTTATGCTATTTATGATTTATTTATCATAAGCTATTTATGATTCCCGTAAATCATATAATGTGTTAAATTCTATTGGCCATTCTTCTTAACAATGGAAACATACTATTAATAAAATATCATTTACCCTCCTGCCCATATTGCTTTACCAGCTAGCTTGTCTAACCTCTAAATTATTGTTAGATTTACGTTTGTTTTTATATTTTATTCACTAAAATAAAAAAATAACTACAAGCTGATACTAATTGAGTACCCCAGCGAGGTTCAACTCTGCTATTGGTAAATTCACTTATCTAATTCTAGGTGCCCTTTAAGAAAAATAAAGGGAATCATGCTATTTTCTAGGAGATTATAGTATATGAGGTGAGGGAGAATATTTACACCATAAAACAACTAGAAAACAAGTGAATGGCAGATGCATGATTATGATAGAAATTAGAAAAACCACTTTATTATGAACATTTCTATGGATCATAGTGAATATCACATATCAGAGAAGAGGTCAGACATTCAGGTCTTAATTTGGATGTAGGAGTTTTTTTACTATCGCTGAATACTGATATTCCAGGAACAATTGAAAATATACGAGTACTGCAAATTATCTCCATGCTATGAGATTTTTATGAAGAAAGAGAAAAGACTATCAATTTTATATCTTTACCATCATTTCATAGCCACCACCATCCCTCTCTTATCTAGGATGTGCCTCTCCCAGTGTATTGTGGAAATCCGTGTGAGATCACGCTGCCAATTTGTAGAGGATTCTATGTATTGTAATAGGAGGAGATCTTTGAGATTGTCTAATTGACCAGCATTGCTTTTAGGTGAAGACACTGAGGCCTGGAGAGGTAAGTTTAGTTTCACCTGTCGTAGTGCTTCTTAGAAGTGGAGATTTGATACCAAGACTAACACGTGATCCTGAATCAAGAGAGGGTTTTCCACTCTAACATGCTGTTTTCATGTTCTGAGTAATGTCATCATTTTATTATATAATTAGTCCAATAACACAATCATATCTCTAAAGACAACACAAATTGATAAAAATTTCTACAACCAGTAAGCATGCAAAATATAAACCTAATGCTCTACAAAACATATATTTCTTTCAATGTTTTCATCACCTCTCCCTCAAATCCATGACTTTCTCACTCTACTTCCCAAGAACAATATATGCGAAATATTTTCATTTGAATATCTTCTAAAGAAGCCATAGAAATGTGTGTTCTGAAATGAGCAACATACTGCAAGGGCTTTCTTTTCATGACTACATAATTGTCCTAAGCACTTTTAATTTGTTGCATGGCAGATTTCCTGAATCAGATAGCAGCTGTTTTGGGAATGTATCAAGCACATTCTCTCCAGGCCCATTGGTAGCTATTTTGCTTTCATATCCTCTCACCATTAACTACACAGCAGCTAGAGCAGAGGAGTTGTTAACAAAATATACTTTCACTGCTAGCCAAACATATACATGACATAGTGGTAATATTTGATTTTATATCATTTAATTATGTCTGTGTATGTCTTACACCAAGGGACTAACACCCAATAGGAGAAAGAAAAAGGGGATAAATTAACTAAGTAACTGTGAACCATCAAACAGGCCCAGATTAAATAATGAGCCTTTGACAGGCTGGAGTAGAATAACATTAAGTCTTTGGAGTTCAGTGGGCAGTTAGAATCACTAATGGCAGTGCTGTGTTGGGAGAGCATATATTTTGGTTGGAATTTTTGAGTGGAGGTGATTGCACATTACGATATGAATAGCTGTACTAAATGCATGGAGGTTTTCTGCCAGCATAGGAGGCGATTAAGGCCCCCTTTACCAGATAATGGCTCACTGGAGGAATGTAATGGTGGTAAAGTAAAATCTGAAAACAGACGATTTCGCATTTAATAGTCCATTGACTCTCCTCCTAGAGCCACTGTGGTGATGGCCTGCTCTTTATTTTCATTTCACAAAGAGGCACAAGTTGTTGTGATATTTTTGAGTTTATACATTTTCAGAAAAAGAGAGAGAAAGAGAGAGAGAGAAAGGAAAAGCACCAAGTCTTGCATTCAAGATAAATGTAACTAATTCAATTATTCATTTTAAGAAAGATTTTTGGTTTTGTTTTTATTGAATATTTACTGTTGCTCAGGATGATTTTCTCTTTTTCCTTTCTTTCCCCCTACCACCCTGCCCCACCTGGGGTATGCATCCTCTCTGGAGCTGTAGCAGAATTACAGGAAAGGGCACTGTATCTCAAATGCGTTCACAATGTGATTATGAGACAGTCTCAGCCCAACACCCTCAGAGAGTTTGTGTTTTGTCAACTCGAACTGCCATTTGTTTACGAAATAGCTAATGTTCTTTTACCAATGAAAGCGTTTTTCCGTTGATTATTTTCCTCTTTCTTGTCTTTATATATTCTGTATTCTCATAGTATATAAGTTGAATATACGTGAATATGTTGTTTCATCATTTGTTTAAGCATAGTAGTTAATTTGTCTCTTCTTAAACAAATATTCTATTCAGCTAACAGAATTTACTTACATTTAGATTAAAATGTACAATTGTGGCATTATCTATTAATGATTCCTAGTGTTTCTGCCCTTGGTCTTAAAAGCAGTTTGGGCCCTGGTATTGGTGTTTCTCCTACTAAAACATATTTGACTCTTGGTCTTTATTTACTAACGTGACTTTTCTCATAGCACGTCTATTTTTATGTTCTTCTGAAAATAATAAGAGAAGTAATGATTCAGTCATCCAAGATTTACTTAGATATGGAGATGTCAATCTTCAAGTAACCTTACGGTAAAACAAATTTAAAAGAACCCGGAAGGAAAAAGAAGTTTTAATTGAACTCACTTATTTGCACACTGGTAAAAAGTAATTAAACTGTGAAATTGTACTTCCATGCTTACTTTGCAGCTGAATGACATAGTTTCCTAATAAGTATTATTTCCATAGACTTATACAGTGCTTTATGTCAATTACATCTCAATAAAACTGGGGGGAAAAGAATGGAACTTTCGGATTATATTATAAAACCTTTAAGGCCAGGTCTTAGCATTTGTATTTCTTATATCAGAGATGAATTATTTTCATATCTGGGTTCCTTCACTATAAAAATACTACTCACGCCAAGATTTAGGAGAATGATCAGTAAGCAATCTTGTAATTTCCCAATTTACTGGCAAAATTGAATGGCTGTAATTAACCATTTGGATAGGGTGGTTGTATCTAATATGCCCACTTATTTTTCAGGATGAGATATTTTTTAATAATGTTGCTATTCCTTAAATCAAGCAGCTTTCTCCACTCTATAGGTGCTCAGGACAATTTAGTTTATTGATGCTTTGCTTTTTGCTGTGGAACATGGGAATGTCTCTTTTTTTCTATTTTAAAAGGCAGATTTCACAGCAACAACTTTCACGGAAATAAACTGTTAATATTTGTTAATTTTTGTTGCATATTCTCTTCTCCTTTGTCCAATGTTATTCTACATTTCAGTTTTCTTAACTGTCTCTTTTTAAATTATACCTCGTTGCTCTCATCTTCCCATTATTTGCATTTCACGCCTTTAACTTTTCATAACCCACTACCGAATTCTGATATTTTTATGTGTAACACATTTATTATCAAATACACAATAAGCATATATCACCTGTCTTATTAGACTTAAAGAAATTGCTTCCAAGTTCTAATATTATGTTGTTTGCTTTTCAAGGAATTCAGTGTATTCACTCATCTTTTTTCTTCAGAATTTTTCACAAAAGTTAAATCTACATAAACTCTAAAAATATTATTTTAATCTGTCTGTGCCTCAGTATACTCACTCACAGGAGGAGGCAGTAATGTTTTACTTTATTAAAAGTACTAGCAGTGAGGATTAAATATGGCGGTGTTACAGTTATTATTTACATCTACATCTTAGGTAGTTCTGAAAAATATATAGTCATTAATAGTATTCCTATTTTAAATAGAAAATAAATAATGGTAGAGAAAATTAGTGACTACCTCAAGATTTTACTTATTACCTATGGCAGAACCAGACTAGAACCTATTTCTACTGTCTTGCTATTAGATAGTCCATTTTAAAAATAACTCTGTGATTCAACTTTATAGTGCTACGTTTGAAATGTACTAATTCTGGTTGTTTCTTCCGTCTTCTTTTTACTTTCAGATCCAAGTACAATCTATGCATTTGACTCTACATAATATATTTATGTTTATATTTACCTATATGTCTTTCATCATTTTTATTACTGATGAAATTGTTTGTATATGCAGTTAAACTGAATAGATGTGATAACAAGTCATACCTCTGGAATTCACATGTGATGTTTATGAATACAATACCAGTGATTCTAACTTTTCAGTACCATTTTATAGGACTTCACCTCCTCCTCAGCCAGAGAGCCCCCCTGGACTATATGCACGGTGGACTGGATGTCAACTGTAAAAGCCACTTTTGGAATTGGTCATGGTTAGGCAATCTGAGGACCAAAGAAGTGAAATGTTATGAGTTGGTGGAGAGGAGGGAAGCTCCAAATTCCTAGTCCAAGGAAATAAGCAGGATGGTGGCACCCAGAGTCAGATCCCAAGAAATTCTGGGGCCAGAGATGACAGGAGAGAATAAACAGACAAGGTGTGGGAGCTAGCAATTTAAGATGTGATCAGCATAGAATAATTTTAGGTGGGGCAGACAGTTTTACTTCCAGGTGTTCTTTTAAGGAACCAGGCCTTCTTACTCAGGGATACATACAACTTGCCCATTTAGAAGACATCATATTCGGAAACCGGATCCTGTTACAAACATCTTACAGCAAGGTACACTTGATCATGCCTGGATATAAATAAAATAGAAAGGATGGGTAGGCAGTTTTAATCTGTAGTCATTTAAAGAAAAAGAACCCAAAACATAGGCACTACTTTGATTGGGTGAGTAGTATCACCTTTAAATACAAGGGATAGCAAGACTGCTGGGATTGATAAAGAAGTGACTCATGTTTAACTTTTATCTTTTTCTTTACAAGTCTATTGTTTCACAGAAACTAAATCTATATAAACTGCAAAAGTAAAATTTTCATATGTACGCAAATAAAAGACAGTGTTTATCATTCTGTTCCAGACATAATAGAACTCAACTATGAGTCATATTGGCAAAATGACAAAATTTTCCACTGTAGCATCTAAAATAGAAAATTATTTTAGAAATCTCAAAAATAAGGATGGATTGCAAAATGCTTAGCAACATTTTTTGAGTAAGAGTTACTAGAAACTTGAAAACGTGTTTATCTCAGGAATATCTTGCAACTATCTGCCTCGTTGGCTGTAGATGCATTTTGTACCACACTGTAATATCGATAATTGTAGGATCATGATCCTAGAGTTGAAAGAAACCTTAGTGAGCAATTTGTATGACCCCTTCTTTTTACAGCTGAGGAATCTAAACACTAAACTAGTTAAGTGAATAAATAGCAAGTGAAATCCAATGAAACATGAAAAACTCAACAGCACTTCTTATATAATAAACAACAAATAAATATAAATTCAAAACATATCATCATTGTTGGGTAGCCTAACAAAGTTGAGTGGAGAAGTTGGATTTCTCCCTTCCCATCTGAATTTAATATCTTCCGGAGAATATCCCCACAGATAATTTTAATATTTATTGTTATAAAGTCTCTTTCCTTTAACTCTTTTTGTTATCATTTTCTTATTTAACATTGTATAGAGTTAGCGAATGTGTCTCTACAACCACTGATACATTTAAAATACTTTCTGATATTATTATCTCTCCTCTCTCAACATCATTTTTTTTATTACTTCACTCAGTTGGGGGTGTATGTGTGGGAAATGAGTTAATGTGTCATATTTTAAGTACGTCTTTGAGTTAAAATACTAAAGGACAAAACTCTGAATATAGCATGGAAAATTGGTATGATTTGAGAAGAAATGTTAGCGGTGAAATTAAAAGGTTAAAACACGAGAGAAGTGAATAAGCAATGAATGTTCACTTTAAAATTAATACTATACTATAAATTATCTTCCAAAAGACTTTTCTGAATTATGTTTCCAATACCTGTATCATTTATTTGTGATTTTTCTAAAGATATGGTCATTATTGACTTAAAACAACTCGTAATTTAGTCTTTTTTTTTTAAAATAGAAACGAGTATGATATTATTTTCTGTTAAATTAATGTTTTAATTCTACTGATTGTCTTAGGCTTAAATGCTTAGAAGGAACTTACTGCAATCACGAAGATCATTACCATCTCTTTTGCAAAAACTCATTATAATATTTTGATCCTTTTGAGAAATATCAGGACTGAGCCAATGTCAACACTGGAAAAACTGGAACAGCTTACATGCAGTTCTAGGATCATTTAGTGCTTAATATGTTCTAGGGGTGGGAGAATCAATGCCGTGTTTAAGAAGTTTAAAGATGGCATTCTGTAGAGAAAAATTTCTTACCATTGGAAGATCGCATTCCCACTTGAGTTAGGGATGATGTGGTCCTTTGTAAAGTAAAAAAATTGAAAGCATATGTACCTGTTGGAGAGGAAAAATTTTTCCTTTACTATTCGACGTTCTTCTGGCTGGTCTAAGATTTAAATTGGTGTGAGACAGATTAACAGAAGTAAGGAAAATTTAATTTTGTACATAGAGGGCCTCCGTAAGAATATGAGGCCCCCTGGCAGTCAGACAATTGAGGCTTATATGACACTTTTAGCTAAGGAGAAGAGGTTAGGAGTCTGGGGCTTGAAAGGGGAGAAAGATAATTCACAGTAAGATAGGAAGAGCAAAGTTTGGTAAACAAATGATTACCATGCCCTGTGCAGAATCCTTTCTTATGTAAAACAAAGTTATCTTTGATGATAACTCCCTTCCTGGTGCAGGCTCCTTATCTAAATTCTTCTGAGTAGTTAAAAGGAAAGTAAAAAGAAAAATTTCTTGTCTTTTGTTACTGAAAAATAATCAGCCTAAAATAACACTTATGCCAAAGAGACACATTTTGGGGTGGCAAATTTACTTTTCTATATACCCTTCAGGTAGGTCAATAGCTATTGTTCCATTTAAGTTGTCTTGACTTTGTATTAACTGTCAAGGGAGTTGTAGAGTGGCCACATTTATTTTAGATTGGGTAGTCAGACATTCTGTTGTGTCCTGGATGTTCCTGGTTGTCATAGTATAATAGTTAACACCCCCTCCCATTCTCAAAAATGCCTCAGTTTAGATGATAAATTACGTGGTCACCCTTGTCTAAGGTATAGTCTTTATTCACCAGCCAGAATGGATTTATTGGGTACATAATATGTGCATGGGAGCATTTGGTTAGGTGAGAAGGCATTAATGAAAGATGATCAAGACATAATTCCTCTATTTAGAAATGGGTACCTACCTGGGGAGAGAAGAAGCACTTTAAATGTTTAAAACAATAACTAATGAAGTGACAGGATAAGTGATATGACCGATAATATAAGAGCTCAGAGAAGTGGGGGATTTGTGGGCTGAAATGATGAGCATTTTCCCCTTTCTCTCTACTCTGATATTTCCTTATCCCATAGGTATCTCACTGAAAGACTTTTACAATCTGGACATGCCTTTTCTGTCTTATCTTCATTTCATTGCTCTCTGTATATTAGTATCTCTGCTATGTTCTCATCTCCTCCAACATTAAACTCCATAAAAGTTTTTTCAACTTTACTTTGTGAATTCAATGTATCTAGTAGCCATTTTGAGACAATGATCCCAGCTTATGACTTTTCACAGATAACAGTCACTCATATATTAAATGCCTGCTCTTATACCCAACATATGTGGTCCTTCAAAGTGAACTTCTTCAGTTATTGATTTCTTTCCTTTGGTCTGACCTTTTCCCAAAGCAAAGTTTTCCGAAAGAAACACCAATTAGGTGTTAGGACGAAACACCATTAGGAGGAACATTTGAATTGTTGATTGCCCTGTATTTTGAAGGTTGTCTGATTTTGGTTCTGTGGGATTTCATAATGTTAAATCTAGAGTCATCACTATTGTAATTTCTGAAATATTTTATCTAAACCACCTCCACTGAACCTAAGCTGACATTGACTTTAATAGGAGAAGACACTGTTCAATTTTTCTGGAAATTGAACAGGAAGTCATAATTTATCTGTTTTTGCCTTGTATGTCTCTGGGACAATAGACACCTTGATTATTTTTTACTTATTTTGTTCAGAAGTCATTTTTCTTTTATGTTTGTAAGTAAATCATCTGAGGAAAGATGTAATATTTTTATGTTGCTGTACAGCTAGTGTCATCATAAGAATGACTGATTAATTTTGATTTTAATGCATGTTTACCTCAGCTATACCATTATTTCTCAAATACACAATTTTAATCTTCAATATTTGTAACACCCTCAGTTTTCTGGACACAATTCAAGGAAGCATCACTTTGCACTGGTCACTGACAGTCCAAAGACTGTTTGGATTTTGATATTTTTAATGTGACATATTGTGCTCACCCAATTGTTCAACTCGATAAGGAAAATTATACTTATTCCATTCATTCTTAAAGTAAATGATCTTTGCTTTTGGTTTTCATCATGTGAATTACATGATGATTACATAACCAGTTTTCACTGAGGTTCATTTGTAGCAATGCTTTTGTGTGAATTCGATGAATGAAACTCCCTGCCTCTTAAAGTCAACTAGTCAATTTTAAATACAACCATTGGTTTGTCAGGATTTTTAAAACCTCATAAAGATTGAAAAATACACTTATATACATAACAACACTAAGATAGGCCTTGGATAATTATTGTAATTTGCTCTTCACAGGAGGACTTGAAGAATAATCCTCGTGTGTTGGATAACCTCTTATGCAAACTGTGTCCAGAGAAAAGGTGTAATCCTCATTAAAAGTGGTCATGCTTGGTTAGCTTCTACATTTAACAGAAAATCAAGACTTGCTAGTGCAAACAAAGTGTCTGTTGATTCAGAAGATTATAGCAGTGATTTTCTAGAAGCTAATGAAAGGTACTAAAATGAATCGATAATCTAATGGGTGCATTTTTTAAAAGCTTAAAGAAAAATTGAATGCATAATATCCTCATGAATTGGATATCATTCTGTTTTGATAATAAACTTGTAATTCACATATGCATACAAACAGAATCAGTGTGACACCAAGCAGCATAAGCATTTATAATCACTTTCTTTGATAGAAACCAAACCTATGACAGTTACGTTGATGACTGGAAGACCTACAAATGAAAATAGGAATTTATATTGGTGGAAATTAGAACATATATCCAAACATGCATATTGTCAAAAATACCGAGTGATAATTGCATGTTTGAACAATGTACATAAAGAGATTATAAAATTGTGTGAGTACTATGTATTTTTAGTATTTTGTGTGCACAACTGTCTTCTCTTTGGTTGAATTGTATGTCTTTTATATATTTTAAAAATTGAAAAAGGGTAGATGATATGAAACAATGAATTTGTGTTTTGAAATGACAACCTGTACATGTTAATAATTTTATTTTTTGTAACATTTCCACGACGTAGAAACCAAGTCAGACAAGCAGATTAAGTAATACAATATTCTGATTTTAAGTTTATTGACCTGCCTGCTAAGTTGCCTAGCCAGAAACTTACTATCTTCTTAAAAGTATCACAGATATTAATTTTTAACAATATTTTTCCTAAACTGTAATTTTCCCTTTGTTTTTAGTATCTGAAATTTTATATTTCTCAGATTAAATAAGCATTATTTTTATCAATTCATTCGTATAAATACAATTACTTAAATGTTTGTTGAACACCAGGAACTAAGCTATATTTGACAAGTGAATACATGAATTCTCCCAAATGTGCCTTATTTAACAATATGAGACAACTAATTCTGATTTACATGCTCTTTATATTGATACACAGAAACAGGTAAACCTTTGGGGGAAAAAATCAGTGGAAAATGGATATTATTTCCTATTTCAAGTAATGTTGTCCTAAATAATGCAGAGCTAGTAGAAAATAGAAAAGGATATTTGACATGAGGAAGTACTTTGAAGAGTAAAGCCCAATACTGGTATGTCTGATATTCTTAGAGTGTATGAAAACCTTATCAGGAAAGTGAGTCTGCGAAGATTCCATGTCGGTGGCCTGGCCCGGCTCTCCTCTGCTGCTGGTCCGGCTTCCCATAGCTTGGCTGACTTTACTCATCAGATGAGTACATGAGAGGCACATCACTTGTTGCACACTCTCTTTCAACTCTTTTTATCTTTTAATGATTTCTGGCTGATTTATACTTTTCCTGGGAGGAAAGTGAAGCTATTTGAAATCTTGGTTTCAGAGTTATTCCTTGTGACTGCACTATAATGAGGGCCCAGTCCGTTTCCCATTGAGCTGTGCACAGAATACAAAATACACATTACTAGAGAAGAGGTGAGAGTGTGAAGTGAGATAGTAAAGGGGAAAAAGGCCCTGTGGCTTCACTCCTAGAGATGAGGGCTTAAAAATAGAAAGCAAGGTTGTGGCCTATAGATAATTGAGAGTTATCTATGTGCATGTGAAGTGTGTGTGGGTATATGTGTGTTTGTGTGTGTATGTGTTTTAGAGGTAAGAACTGTTCATAAACTAACATCTAAAGCAAAAATGATAAAATACCCACATGCAGATGCTTGTGAATAAACTGCTAAAAGGTACTTGTCCAAATGCAGTAAAATTATGTTTAAAAATAATTTCAATAAATTATTTTGTTGAGGTAATAAAAAGTATTTAATCTGAAAGCCAAAGATATTTGAAATTAGTTTGATTAACTTATTACAGGCATAGCAGGTATAAGAATTAAATGATGTGAGTCAGATAACTATCATCAACTAGGTGGTAATAATAGATCAGAGCACTGAGTCCATACTATATGCCTGACAATATGTACCTTATTTCATTGAATTATATAAACAACACTGAATGGTAAAAATTTGCATCTCCATTTGATACATGAGAAAACTGATGCTTAGAGGAGTGAAACAACTTACCCAAATCACACAGGGAAGTGGCATAGCAAAGATCTGCACCCACATCTCTGACACAAGGCACTGTGTTTTTGCTTTTCAGATTTTTTTTTCAGGACTAGCCCTGAGCTAACATCTGTTGCCAATCTTTTTTTTTTTTTTTCCTTCTTCTTCTACCCAGAACCCCCCAGGACAGAGTTGTATATTCTAGCTGTAGGTCCTTCTGGTTCTTCTTTGTGGGATGCTGCCTCAGCATGGCCTGATGAGCAGTACTAGATCTGCACCCAGGATTCAAACCAGCGAAACCCTGGGCTGCCCAAGTGGAGCATGGAACTTAACCACTCGGCTACAAGCTGCCCCCCAGGCATTGTTTTAAAAAAGAAAATGAGGGCCAGGCCACATGGCTGAGTGGTTAAAGTTCCATGTGCTCGGCTTCAGCAGCCCAGGTTCCCAGGCTTGGATCCTGCACGCAGACCTACTTGACTCACCAGCCATGCTGTGGAGGCATCCCCACATACAAAATAGAGGAAGGTTGTCACAGGTGTTAGCTCATGGCTAATCTTCCTCAAGCAAAAAAAAGAGAGGAAGATTGGCAATGGATGTTAGCTCAGAGGAGTCTTCCTCACCAAAAAAAAAAAGAAAGAAATTAAGTTATTTAATTAATAAAATGGTTGATAACATGCTTTTTAAAGAAAATTGGACCTGGGTTTAAATTCTGACTACCACTGATGTGCAGGAGCTATGTGGACTTGGGTAAATTACTTACCCATTTGTGCCTAAGTTCCCTCATTTATAACATGGGGATAATGATACATACAGTAAGCACTCAATACTGTTAATATTAAGATGGATATGTTGCCTTTACTGACGTAGTTATCTGTGACAAATATAACTTTGTTGACATTCACCCAAATATTTTAAGGGATGTTTTATCTTCAATCAGGAACATCATAACCTATGTGATCCCTTAATTGTGACCTCAAACAAATAGCTGAGGCTTATAAAATGTAAGAGACCATTATCATTACTTTTTATGCAGGTTCCTGTGTTAAAATAGGTACTTTGTGACTATTGAGCAGTAATGCTGCTAATGGAATATGGATGTGTTAAAAGCAACTCTTTTTGACAACCCTTTATTAACAGTCAGCAATTAAATATATTAAGAAGCCTTGTTTTGCACACTCTTTCAACCACAGAACACTAAAGATGTATATGTTATAATTACAATTATCCTTTCTCTTCATTGTCCTGCTGAGGAATGCACTGTAATTCTGGCAGCCAGACTACAGAGTTGGCTTGCTTTCCTTGGATTGCAGATGTCTAATTGCAGGCAAGCATTTCATTTAAAATGGCTCATTAAAGTGGAAACCATTTAGCATCAGTAACATGGATCAGCATCCATGATTATGCATTTAATTAAAGAAGTACGTTTTTCCTCACTTTTCTAATTTTTCTATCGATCTATCTACGCATCTATCTACACATACATACACACACACATTCCCACAGAATTATACAAATCTTTTCTTATATACTGTTATTGCTTTGAGAGAGTTAAAATTCCTTGGCTAAATGTTCCATGGAGTATATATAGAAAATACTAATTATAAAATTATAGAATTTATGTTGTTACTTAATCTCAGTAGAGTGGATGTTGCATATATAGGAATCAGTTCTCTGTTTTGTAGGTTCTTCTCTGTTTATTATATTTAATCTTAATAAGTGTCTTTATTTCCTAACTAAAATATTATTTATCGCTTATCATTTCAAAGAATTGAAAAATAGGAACATACAATTTGTCAGATCCTGAACTGCTGACTTTACCAATCACTAAAATAGGATTGTAAAAAGGGAAAACAAAAAAGCAATTCTGTTCTTTCTCATGCATAAAAGATCAATCATTGAAAAATAGTTTTGATGTGACGGTATGTTCTGTTTTTCATATTGCAAAAATAGGTTTATCTAACAACATTTGTTCACAAATAGAATATTTGAAATTTATAGTCATTTTGCTTTTAGTATAATAATAATAATAGTATTTTAAGAAAAGCATTTGAAGAGGACAGGCATCATCTATATTATAATTCTACTATCAGAATTGATGAACTATATGAACTATAATTAGTTGACTACTGAGTCAATGTTTACATAATTATTTGCAAATTATTTGTAAATAGGCTTAGGTTTTTTCAGATCCATAAATTTCAATAAATGAAATGTCACTCAGAGGCTTTCATAATAATAGCTAAGATAAATTAAGCAGTTTTTTATTAGCTTCTTTTTCATTTGATTAGAAAAGAAGCAATGTCTTTCCTTATGCAGAGTCTAGACATGCTGATGCACTATAGCATGTCTAAATTTGAGGCAGAGAAGAATTTTCTGTTGAGAACTCCTAATCCCTAAAGAGCAGTATAAATCAACGAGTCACACAGGAGTAAACCTCAGGGTTACAGCATATTTAACATGGAGGTGAGAATGAAATTGACTGGTATATAAATTAAGAATACATAATGCAAAACCTACTCCAACTCTTTCTTGTGAGGCAGCCAGAGGTGACCTCAGGAGTTCCAATTTGGTTGGCCTCAGTAGGAGTTTATTTGCCTCCATGCTAGATGGTTTAATTGCATTCTGTCTTTTCCCACAGAGCTACTGAAGTCAAAAAAGTGCTGACAGGTGTGCTATTTACCACCAAACCAAAAAAGTTACTAGAAAATAGTTGGCATTAATGTATACTGAGCCTTTGAGATGTACAATTGTTGTAAGCCAGTTGCCTTTCACCCCATTTTTTATTTCCTTTCCATTCTTAACATGAGTCAGAAGCAAGAAAAGACACAGGTGAATATGAGAGTGGGAGAGGAGAAAAACAGAGGGGAGAAAAAAGAAAACAGAAAGAAAGAGGAACAGCAAGAAAAAAGGAGAGAAAAACAGATACCCCACAGAGGGGAAGGAGTCGTATAAAAAGAAGCAAAAATGAGAGGATTAACCAGGATTGAGAGAATAAAATGGGAATTTAATATTAAAAAGAGTGAGGGAAAGAGAGAGGGGAAAAAAGAGCTGTTTGAGTCTGAAGTGTTAGTAAACTATGCTCCTCACATACTGCAATTTACTTGAATGTGCATCTTCAAAGTGTTATCATATCTTATCACTGCTTTGAAATGCAAAGTAGATGATTGATTACTATTCATAGTTCTCCAACTTTCTTTACAAGCAAAGCTTCAAGTATTTCTATGTAGTTTCAGTCCCAGTAGCTAACAAGTCTTAGAAATTATCCCAGCAGTGAAGAGAGCATTACACATCTTAAGGAAGGAATGGATTTAAATAAGAAGTGAATTGTGACTCTTTTACCAATGGACAATTCCCACTCTAACCCAGTTGCCAAAGGAATTATTTTACTTTCTTTACTTATTTCTCACCCGTGCCCTCAGTTACTCTATTGCTTTTCTGGTGAGTGCTCCAAAGGGAACTACTATGAAAATCTCTTTGTACTAAGAACTTTAAGAAGGAATGAAAATAAAATATATACGAAGTCTCTGCCCAAATTCACCATAATTGGGAAAGAAAGGTGGAAATGATGATACAACTCATGAGCAATTTCAAAGATTATGTACATATAAAATTTGAATACAGTGTGAATTTTAGAATTAAAAACTGGAGAGACACATAACAAAAACATTGGCATTTAAAGTTTCATTTAGGGAGTTGGCAAAAAAGAACCTAAATCCACCTTTTATATAATACGCAAAATAGATGTGTTTAAATAAAAAAGTAAAATTCATGACTCTCACATAGATATAAAAATGAACACATATTAAATATTTATTTAACTTGGAAAGGGGATCAGGCAGATGTTAAAACCAGTTAAAAAGAGAACGGAAAGAACAGACATGTTTATACATCGGAAATATGCAAATAGAGGCAACTGGTGTTCCCCCCCCCGCCCCCCCCGCCCCCCCCCGCCCCCCCGCGGCAAGGAAGGGTTAGGGAAGTCAAATGGATCCTCTATTAGACAAGACAGAATTTTATTTCTGTCAGGTACCTACGATTTACAGAGTTTTAAACTATCATCAATAGAATCATAATCTTGGCCTGCCAAGGTCAAGAGTGCTATAAACAATACATAATTTTCCTTTGAGTTACAAGTGTTTTCTCTCAAATAGTAAGGTCAAGAACCTTAGAGAACCATAGTAACACTCATTGCATCATCTTCAAATGAGTAGTGAACAGCATATCATGAACGTTACAAAAGATAGAAACCCTGACTACACAAATTATTGAGTAACACATTTTTCAGTTCTTAGTGTTTGCATGCACACACACACACATACACAGACACTTTTTATTTCTCCCTAGTATAATAATTGCCTTATATTTTGGTTATTTCTTTTACATAGAACTCAACATTTCACATAGCTTAATCAATTGATCTAGTCCTCTGAGATGATGTATTGTCTTTCTTCTATGGATGAAACAAATTAAACTCTTGTTTGGATTTTTAAAAGAAATATGTAAGGGTTTGATTAATGGTGGGGTTACAAGGGTCTGTTTTGAAGTAGAGGAAATGGTATAATTATTTAATTAATTAGGCTCTATTTTTAGGAAGTATCATTTTATAGAGATTGATTGCATCTTAAATGATTATAATCTTATTTCTTTACTTTTCAATAGAGAAGGTATTTGATTGTTTTTCATTAGTATTTTAAAGATATATAAAGTGCCCAGTTTTGCATCAATATAACATTTACACATATATCTTTATTCTGTGGTTCAATTTCTTTTAACTCCAATTCAAGTAAAGTTCTATGGAATTTCTTCTAAGGCAAAAAAATTAAATATTGTAGAGAATTGCAAATATTCATACTCTAATCGCCTCTGTGTTTTCATTATCTTTATAATGGGATTCTGATTAGAATATAATATTTGTTTATTTTTGCATTTGGAAAGAAGCATGTCTAAATGCAAACATATCTCTTAAATTATTCGCTAAAAAACGTCAAGCAAATCTGGACATTCGCTTCCCTGCTGGAAACCCTTCCATCACCCCCCTTAATAAGGTCTCCCAGGTTCTGCTCCATCTGGTCTCTGCAGATTTTCCTTCCCTATTCTTCATCTCCATTCTTGCTTTTGTCCTATCTGTCTTCCAGCTGTTAGATCTCTTCTCTCAACTAATCTTGGCTCACACTCTTTGCTGAGTCAAGTACTCATCCTGCAGTTTAACTTTCAAAAGTTATTTCCTGAGGTCCTATCATCCCTGACCTCCCAATCTAGCTCAATCATCCCTATCATAACATCTGAACTTTTCCTTCCTGACTCTTTTTGCAGTGTCTAATTATATCCACTTGTTGGATTACTTGATTATATTAATTCTCTCTATTGGAGTAGAATCTACATGAGCATAGGCACCTTATCTGTTTCTCCCATGCTCCTATCTTCAGTGCTTAACACGATACACATGCAACATGGTAGGTGCTCAATAAATGTCTGTTTAATAAATGAATGTAGTGTTTGTTGTTAATTCTCTTTGTGAATGGTATGACAATTAAAATGTCTGTTAATGATTTCATGTCCAAAGAAATGACTGCTACTATTCCACAAAAGAAAATTGTCCAGAGAGCTGTTTTCATTACCCCTTTAGAATACATAATAATTGAAATAGATATTGATTAGTAAACTTAAAACATTTTATTGACTTAGACAAATATTTGGGGTTTTCTTTCTTTCTTTCTTTCTTTTTTCTTTTGTGGAAGATTAGCCCTGAGCTAACATCTGCTGCTAATCCTCTTTTTGCTGAGGAAGACTGGCCCTCAGCTAACATCGGTGACCATCTTCCTCTACTTTATAAATGCGGGACACCTTCCACAGCATGGCTTGGCAAGCGGTGCTGGGTCCAAACCTGGGATCAGACTGGTGAACCCTGGGGCATGGAAGAGGAATTTGTAAACTTAACCACTGCGCCACCCAGCTGGCCCCTAAATATTTGTTTTTAACTGTGTTTCACCATGTAAGCTGTATTTCTGGGGAAATAATTAATTTCCAAATCACTTTTCCCAGAAATCTTTCTTTTATATCAAATTATTTATTTTATAATAAATTCAAAAATTCTGTTGCACATCGACCATTTGGAAAAAAATAATGCTAAAAGTTTTGGAAAATGAACAAGAGCTTTTAAAATTATTTTTATGTAATGGATTAGTTATAGGCATGTTTTAAATTTAACATTTAGAAATGAAAAAATAAAAATATCCTCAAAGTGAAACAAAGGAAGGGAAATGTGGGGGAATTCTATATAGAAACACCAATGGCATCCATACTGTTTTCCTTTTTACCTTTAAGTTATCTATCTATTTATATATCTATAATATATATAATACATATAAGGGCAATTATATATCTATAAATCTCTACAAATAATAATCTGTCTGTGACATGTTTGAGTTCATATTTCTTCACATGAAATTCAGTACAATTTCTTTTCAAGTATACAGTAAACACTGCCCTTTTGTCTTTTTGGTAATTTGTATGAAAAAAACTGTGCCTTTTTCCTCCATTTAGATTATGCTTTTTCTCCAAAGGGAATGCACTTATTAAATAAATGTGTGACACCACTTAAATGAAGAGAGACCTTTAATATTTAATAAATATTTAATATTTAGGTTGCATCATGAATGATGGGTTAAAGTTAGCAACCTAGATGGAGGAAATAGATTTTTGGGGCAGCTTTTGAGAAAATAGAGGTTCAATGTAGTTGGGAGTGTCTCAGTCTGCTTGGGCTGCTATAACAAAATACTATAGACTGGGTAACTTAATAGAAATTCATTTTCTCACAATTCTGGGAACTGAAAGTTCAAGATCATGGTACCAGCATATTTGGGTTTTGGTAAGAGCCTTCTTCCTTGCTTTCAGATGGCTTCCTTCTTGCTTTGTCCTCACATGGCAGAGAAGGGGAGAGAAAGAGAGAGAGCAAGCTCTCTGGTGTCTTTTCTTTTAAAGGCACTAATCCCATCATAAGGTCCCCACCCTCATGATCTTTTCTAAACCTAATGACTTCCCAAAGGCCCCATCTCCAATACCATCACAATTAAGAGTCAGAACTTCAATATACAAATTTGGGAGTAGGGGGTAGACACAATTCAGTGCATACTATTCCTCTCCTGGTACCCCAAAATTCATGTTCTTTCTGCATGCAAAATACATTCGCTCAACCTCAATAACCCCCAAAATCTTAACTCATTCCATCATCAACTCTAAAGTCTCATATAAATAGCATCTAAATCAGATACGTGTGAGACTCAAGGTATGATTCATCCTGAGGGAAAATTTCTCTCCAGCTGTGAACCTGTGAAACCAGACAATTTCTGTGCTTCCAAAACATCATGGCAAGATAGGCATGGGATATACGTTCCTATTCCAAAAGGAAGAAAGAAAAGAAGGAAGGAGTGACAAGTCTCAAGTAAGTCCAAAACCTAGCACCTCAAATTCCATTAAATCTTAAGTCTCAAGAATAACCCTCTGTTTCAAGGTCCTGCCTTCCACTGTCCACTGGGACAGTGACTCTGCCCCTGCAGCTCCACTGAGTGGAGGTCATATCCCCAAGGTTCTGCAGATCGGTAATCCCTCCCATGGGCTCTGTTGGGTGGGGAACCTTTCCCCAAGACTCTGGGCAGCCTTATCACCAAGGCTCCAAGTGGAGGCCCTCTGGACTGTTGGCACTGAGGTGATTGATAGCCCCACTCTTTGAAACTAAAGAGGCAGCCCTGATCATCTCTGACTTGTCTTCGGGTTCATTCTTCCCTTTTCTTGAAGAATAGCTCTTGTTAGTAGCTGAATAACTCTATGCTCCAGTTCTGTAGAATCCAAGAAGTCCAACAGCCTTCGTTCATTCTGTGTTATATTCTTTATCCCTTTTAGTTCAAACTAGCAGTGTCTTTGCTGGTATAATCTCATCTCTATTCCTGGCCTCTGCTGAGATGGCTGGTTAAGTCCATGAGTCCCGTTCATGACCTCTTTATCAAATGGTTGTTCAGCCATACTCTTAGTATTTTCTTCAGAACAAACTTTCTCACTTTTTTGCAATATGGGTAGACTGAGAATTTTCCAAATCTTCAAGGTCTGGTTCCTTTTTGTTAACAATTCTTTCTTCAATTCATCTCTCCTTTTGCATTTTACTGTAAGATGTCAGGAAGAATCAAATCTCTCCTTCAACACTTTACTTAAAAGTCACCTCAACTAAACAGCCAATTTTATCACTCACAAGTTCTGCCTTCCACAAAACACTAGAATACAGTTTAGCCAAATTCTTTGCCACTTTATAACAAGGATCACCTTTCCTCCAGTTTCTAATATGTTTCTCATTTCCATCTGAGATCTCACCAGAATTGCCTTTAAGATCCATATTTCTGGCATGCATCTCAAAACTTCCAGCCTCTACCTGGTACCCAGTTCCAAAGCTGCTTCCATATGTTTAGTTATTTGTCAGACCAGCATCCCATTCCAAAGCACCCAAGTACCAAAATCTGTATTGGTCAGGCTTCTCCAGAGAAAGAGAAACAAACAATATATATGTATATATAGAGAGAGAGGGAGAGAGATTTATTATAAGGAATTGTCTCATGTGTTTATGGAGGATGGCGGCTGAGAAGTCCCAAGATCTGCAGTGGGCAAACTAGAGACCCAGGAGAGTCAGTGGTGTAATTTCAGTCTGAAAGCTGGGGGACTCAAGCCCCAGGAGGAGATGATGTTTCAGTTCAAGTCCAAAGGCAAGAAAAGACTGATGTCTCAGCTCAAGGGAGCCAGGCAGGAGGAGTTCCCTCTTATTCGTGGGAGGGTCAGCTTTTTTGTTGTATTCAAATTTTCAACTGATTGAATAAGGGTCACTCACATTAGGCAGGGAAATATGCTTTACTCAGTTTACTGACTCAAATGTTAATCTTTTTTTTTTTTCTGCTTTTTTCTCCCCAAATCCTCCCAGTACATAGTTGTATATTTTAGTTGTGGGTCCTTCTAGTTGTTGCATGTGGGACGCTGCCTCAGCTTACCTGACATGTACCTGACCTCAGTAGCACTATGTCTGTGACCAGGATCCAAACTGGTGAAACCCTGGGCCACCAAAGTGGAGCACGCGAACTTAACTCGACCACAAGGCCAGCCCCTCAGATGTTAATCTTATCTGCAAATATCCTCACAGACATACCCAGAATGATGTTTGACCAAATATCTGGGCACTCTGTGGCCCGGTCAAATTTGACACAAATAACTAACCATCACCAGGAGCCTACAGATAAAAATCCTAAGGGAAAATGGGAGAAAGAGGCTGGAGCAGATCCTACAGAGCCTTGAAGGACACAATAAAGAATTTGGACTTTGCCCTAAGGATAATAGCAAGCCATTGTGGAATTTTAAGGAGGAGAGTAAAGTAATCTGATTAAAATAGAAAAAGATCATGGGGTGAGGCAGGATAGTTGTGAGGAAAGGCAGGGAGCAAGGTGATACTGTAGTTTGAATTTGTGGTTTGGTCTCAAGTTGTCTCTGTGGAGAAGGGAGTGGAAAGTTTTGAAATATAGTAAGAGATTGATAATGTGGAGTATAAGAGGGAGGAGTCAACAATGGCTGCCAAATTTCCAGTTTTAGCAAATATGTTTATGGTGTGCCATTTACCAAGAAACAGAAAATGAAGGAAGGAGAAAGATGCTGATTTCAGTTTTAGATCTATGAAGTTCGAGGGGCTGCTGACCACATCTGACTGGTGCAGATGTGAGGTCCAGATGTGCAGTCTGGGATGATCTTATTGTGAGTGGCCAAGATTTCCTAGGGAGAGAACGTGGAAGTAAAGAAGAATAGAGAGTTTAATGAAAAAGCACCCAGTATTTAATAGACAGAGGAGGGAAGCACTGGAGACACTCGATTGTCCTTTGTTCCTGTTGTATTCAATATGTCAACATTTATACAGTATCTCAGAAATATCAGAATCCAAACATTTTCACATTTTCATGGTGAAAAATGTAAGGAAACCGTGATTCCATTTGATCTCTAGGTTTGGGTCATGTTTTAACAAGAGTGTCAACTTTTATTGTTTTTATGTTGATTTTTGCTTCTGTCAGCAAAATACTTTCATAGGCTGTAGGTCTACTTTGGCTGTAGCATGAAAGTGGATGGTGTGCTGTGGAAGTTGAGCAAAAATCAATCCACTTCAGAATTGATTAAAATCAGGGAAATTTCCCAGTGTCAACAGGATATTCAGGATGACGATAATTAAATGAGCTTTAGAGGTAAATGAATTATTGATTACTCAGAAATATCAGGTCTAAGAAGATAGAGATTGAGATGTATGACTTTTTTTTTTTCCTAGTGAAAAGAAATAGACAACTCTTCCCATTTGTAACAGAATTAAACTGTTGGTGGAAGAATTGGAAAATCTTCACAGTATTATGGCCAAAATACAATATGATTAGTACTTTGAATATGTATTTGTATATTTTAAAAGTCATCTCCCTTTTTAGTTATTTTCAGAATTAGTTTATAATTATGGGAAGTAAATTCTTAAGAGGTTAATAGCACAATGCCAAGTTTTGACCATCTTCAGGATTTGTGCTTTGAGGATTTAGTGTAAATTTCAGTTTTGTATTTTTCCCCTGAGAATTGTTCTGGCCATCCTACCTGCCCTATCTTCACAGCTTTTTGACCTCCTACCTGCTTTATCTTCTGAGACACTGGCACCTTTGGTTCATTCATCCATCCATTCATTCATGTGGTAAATCTTTATTAAGCAAAAGAGGTAGTCTCTGTTCTCCCAGAGCTTCCTTCTAAACAGGGTTTCTCAACCTTGGCACTATTGACAATTTTTGCTAGATAATTCTTTCCTGTGGGGGGGCTGTCCCGTGCAATGTAGGATGTTTAGCAGCATCCCTGGCCTCTACCCAACAGATGCCACTAGCACTGGCCCCCCCCGAAATGTCTCCGGACAATGTCAAATTTCCCTGGGTGGCAAAATCACCCCTGTAGAGAACCACTCTTCTGTAGGGAGGAAATAGATGATAAACAAACATAACATTACGTATCAGTGGTGATTAGTGCTGTGACATAAAATAGAAACTGGGACCCCGGTAAGAGAGGTAGCAGGGGCAAGAGGTCTAAAGTTTTCTCATCAAGGACAGGAGTCTGCGTAGTGTACAGACACAAGAAGCCCTATCTCTCTTTTCATAAATGCTTCTCATTCACTGAGAACCTGTCTATGAAATTGTCGATTAAGGCAAGAGCCTGATATATTATTTGTATGATTAAATTATTTCTAGTCCTTGACTACTTACAAAATGTCACAGTCACAGTAAGACGTTTTTTGAATATGTCAAGTACTTCAACTGAATAGAGCATTTATAACTTCAAATGGAGTATGGCGTGCTATTGATTTCGCCGTCCTGTTTCTGCCACTGGGAAACATAGAGATCAATAAGTCACAGAGGCCTTCAGTGGGTGGTTGGAAAGTATATTTATTTAAAACCATTCCATTAATTTCTGTTTATTACATTATTTAATCTATGTTAAAGCAGGTCTGCCATTTTTATGGGTTTCAGAATTGTCAGGATTCTGAATGGGAGAGTCTGTGACGCTGTGAAAATGAAAGAGCAGTGGACCGTGAGTGACACATGTGGATTCTAGTTCAGGCTCTGTTATTGACTGGCGGGGGGACCTTGGGCAAACCATTTCATCCGTGGGTATTTCTCTTAAATGAGGACTATTATACTTTATTTAGTTCATGACTTTCCAAGAAGAAATGACATAGTAAATGGAAGACCATTTTTTAAAATGTTATAAAATATATACATATATATTTTAATCAGGTAAATATATTAGGAATAATGTGTATTTCTCAGATACTCTTGAAATCGAGGGAGAACAATTATCACTGTCCTCGTTGCTCAGTGTTGCTTCTCATCTAAGCTACTTAAATTTTTCAAGGCCCTGCACTAACTAGTAATCTCCCTCTAGTTTGCCCATATTCATCATGTTCCCCTGAAAAGTTAACGTAGTTTTCTGTAAGGTGTCGCCAAACCAGCAAACTACAATGAGACTATTAAAGCTTTTCTTCTAGAGCAGTGATTCTTTTTCATTATCACTCTCCAAGCCCCAAGGAGCCTTTTTAGACGTTGTTTTCCTAATTGTTCACCCCATGAAATGTTAATACCACAGATTTGTTCCTGCTCAAGAACTAATGTGGCCCTCTGGGGGTGACATGGCAAAGTCCTCCCCTCCCCACTCCTTGAGATTCTAGTTGGAGTCTGCGTTCCAGCAGCTTTTTAGCAGATCCAATCCAGTCCAAATCTGCTGTGGCTGTGTGATGTGGGACAGTGGCTCAACTGGCAGAATCTAGTGTTAAGGCCTTGCTCTCCAGGCTAGTTTATCCTTCTCAAGTCACTTAATGTCTCTGAGCAGATCTTTGGCTGTAAAATAGCATTATATTTGCTGCTCCTGAGTTATTGTGAGGATTGAGTGAAGCGACACCTAAAAAGCACTTAGCACAGTGCATGGCACATGATCACACAAATGTTCGTTATTATGGATACCTAATAACAACAGCCAAAAATAGAAAAGGAAAAGAGTAGGGGGCCTCTCTTAAGTCACGCCACTGTTTTGTCCTTGTGCAATGGTTGTTCTAATTTTATTTTTTAAACTATATTCAGAACTTAACCTTTGCTCCTGTTTTTCTTTTATTTAGTTAGATTTGACCTCATGTTTCAGCGTGGCCTCTGCAAATTTAATTGGCTTTTGTGATTCTCATTCCAGAAAAACAAACAAATAAATAAATAAACCAACTACTACTTTGGAGATGACAAAGCCAGGGAAAGCTGCAAGCATGCAAGTATCCAACTAGAAAGTTCCCTTTGGGCCAGTGGTTGTCAACTTTGACTGTATGAATTAGACTTAGGAGTGACCTAGGGGTTGGCATTTTCAAAAATTCACCAGGTGACTATAATGTGAAGCAGAGTCAAGAACCAGTGTATATTCAAATAGTAAGGAATCCATTAAAACAGAACATCAAGACCAGATTTGTCTTTCTTTTTACAAGGATATTACTAGACTTTTCACATAGGAAATCCAGGTATACCTTGTCTATAGAATTCGTCTACTGAAAGAAAAACTTTTCCTCTACCATATTAGGTTCAAATAGTTGGGATCTGCAAATTAACTGACAATAGATCGCTTAACAGGAGAAAAGACCAGGTTTATTTACGCCTGCACATGTACACCTCAGAGTACTCAGTAATGAGTAATTCGATGAATAGCCAGGAGTAAAGGTTTATA